>NC_080634.1:67487530-67624357 GCF_027579445.1 Ammospiza nelsoni
TTTGATTCCTCTTGCATTTTGATGTTTTTTGATGCAGGATGTGGACTTCCCTCCTGACTTTCAGGGCACACTGCTCGTTGCTGTTGAGCTGCTGTCGACCAGCACACTCATTTATTATCCAACAGTATCTGTTCCATGAAGAGATTGGTGCTCATTCAGCACAGCCTCGTGGACTAGCAGCTGGTAAGTGCTATAATGTGGGGGTTTCTGAAGTAGAGATGGGCTAAACTCTGTCACATACTGCCAGATGGACATATGTGAATATAGTCATATGCGTCTAAATGTTTTGATCGTGTTGTTGTATATATTTTAAAAGGTGCCTTTGTTTACAAATAAAACCAGAAAATAATTAGACTTTCTTTGGAAAGATTTTCTACCCAAATAGCGTGGTAGAAACAGAAATCTTGACGTTGAAATCTTTACTGGGGCTTTATTTTCTCCCATAGGTTTTGTTGGAAAGATGACTCAGAACTAATGCAATGAAACCCACTGTAAGCACTTTCTTTGAATGAGCATTAGTAGTCGCAGTGTTTTACTGAAATGTTTGGTCAAACGTCCACCAGATGTCAGTACATACTTGAACAATCACAGGTTATGGAATGAAGATCTTTTAGACAAATCTGGTCCTGATGCATAGTTCAGAAGTGCAGTGTTGCATATTACTGATGCTGCTGCTGCAAAAAAAGTGAAAATTATTGCATTTTAGAAATCCTTATACTTTCTAAATGACAGATAAAAAATAAAATTTTGATTCTGAATTTTTCTATATCAAGTACTATGGCTGCTAGCTAGTTACAAGTGCTCTGAGATTTAATTTGTGAAAACAGAAACTATGTGGCAGAGAACTGCCCTGTAGATAACATAGCCATTAATATTCTTAAATATGAGAGATTAGGAAAGAAAGAGCTAGATGTATTCAATCACAATAAATGAAGACTAAGGAATTATTTTATGGTTGCCTTCAAATATCTATACTGTCTTATAGTGTGGAAGAAGCCAGATTGTTCTTGGACAAGTACAGCTATAAGGTGTAGGACAAGAGATACCAGTTGCAATAAGGAAAATCATTATTTGTCAGGAAAAACCCCACAACTGGGTCACACAATGCTTGTTGAATCTGTCTTTAAATATGAAAAAAATCAATCAAAGAAGATAATAAGCAACTTCATCAATCTTTGAAGTTAGATCCAGCTTCAAATTTGATGTGACAGGGTTTGGAACAGGTGAGCTCAAGAGGTCCTCTCCAGTCAAAATTATTTTCTGGTTTTATTTCAGTGGTATTTCAGAAGCAGGAAACTTAAAGGTACGTGAAATCTCATTAGGCTCCAGTCTGTTGTCAGATGTTTCCTTTTTTTAAGATATTTTGTGGAAATCAGCCTCCTGACTACAACAGTTAGCTATATCTTTAGTATCATGTGGTTGGCAGCTGCACTGAGATGCCTCAGTGATTTTCTGTATTTTTTTGTATGAAGCGTCTCCACGTACAAAATTCATTATCATGAAAACTCTCCTCAATGATAGTTTAGTTTTTGAATGTCATCATTTGGTTTCATATCATTATAAATCTGACAAGTTTGTTTCATTTCCTGACATAGTATTAAATACTCCACATAAGTCCAGTGATTTTTGATGACAGCTTCAGTTAGGAAGATTTTCATGACATAGCTTGCATTGTTGGAAGAGTTTATTAGAATGCATTGCAACATCACCAAAATAGAAAAAAAGGGGGCTTAAAAATTTAAAGAAACAGGTACTTTCTGAGTTCAATAAGAACAATTAAAAAAAATTAATGATAATTACTCTTAATAATCAAATATAATCTCAGTAATTAAATATTTTGTCTGAAAATCTATAAAAGTACTACTGAATAATTGCATTCCCTTTCACTTTTTCTGCAAAGCTTCTCCTAAAAATTCTTCAGATAAAACTTTAAATTTTCAATACACAATTACTTTCTCATAATTTTCTAAATTCTTTGAATGATAGATGACTGTCATCCTCAACAATCTTATAATACCTAACATACACACTAAGACAATTTACTTATTATGGCTTTAAAAACATAAAGCACGTGTCCCAAGAAGTTTGATAACAACATTTACCTTGGTTACAGCATGATACTACAAGTGCCTGTGTTGGGTGCTTGATCTCTTTATGGGCCATTCGCTTAAGAGCTGGGCGTGATGATACTTGTGGGTCCTTTCCACTTGGAATATTCTCTGATTGTAACATTCCTATTCCTTTCAGTTTGCCTTTTGTTTATTTTTGTGTATGAATATTTCATGCTATACTTATAATAAAGCTGCTATTTTGCTCACAAGATTAATCAAAACCTTACACGACCTAAGACGTGATACACAACCCCTAACTGAAATGTAGAAGAAACCCAAAGTATTTTCTTCTAGAAAGAAATGGAAACTGTGTTTCATTTATTATTTATGAAATAATAATATCATTTTCTTGATTCCCTGTTTTCTGCTAATGATCCCTAGAGGCACAAAGTGATGTCCAGAGGCCTAAGGCTGTTCAGCACAGCAGTTAAAATGTTGAATACTGGCTGACAACAGAGTGTGTAGTACTCCAGGGATGTATTGATATAGCATCTAAAGGCTTTTGTTGGCAGGCCTCAGGCAAAAATTAGAGGTGTGAGGATAGTGTCCTGACAAAACAAGAATCTACTTCCCCACAGGGATGGGTCCCCCCTGGTGCTGTACAAGATGAGACCCATTTTATCTCATTTATCATATTATTCTGTTTCTCAGGATTACAGCTAGTGCCTATCTGCTGAATAGTCAGTAGCCAAAAGAAGCATGCTTGGGTATTCATATTTTATGATTTGGAGATAGAAAGTGTTTGGGAGTATTTTTGTTTAATTTTCTGCAGGTTTTTGGGGGGTTGCTTCAATTTCTTGGTTGATTTTATTTTTTCATTGTTTTCAGCACCAGGATAGTTGAAATCCCACATGATTACAGTTCAGGGCACTTCACCATCTTGCTTATCTGTATAAACAATCAGAGCCTACTTCCTTATTTCACCCTGCAGATACAGCAATTAATGTTTGAAATGCTTTCATATATTTTACTTCACCATTTATGTCAGACCAGTTTGCTTTTACTGTTTCCAAGAATATTCTGCCACATAATAGTACTCTTATTTTATTATTTTATAAATTCCATCACATCTACAATATATTTATTTTCTACCAAAAGGAAGTTTCTCTTAAAAATTTTACAGCAATTACAAATATAAAAGTCTAAAGAGTGAAGTAGAGTTTAGGACACAGGAATGTTAGTTGTTTTTCAGTGATATCTTGTACCGCACAGGTACATTTTATGTGTCTTTACAAGTAATTAAAAATGTGTACAAATAGTGCTCAAGTGAGATGAATTAGACTTAATAAAATAGAAAATCTAGTCAAAATATTAAAATTTGATAACTTAATTTTGAGAGGTAGCATAAATAAGTCAAAGGTAAATGAGCCAGTTATTATAGTAGATTGTAATATGAAGACTTCCAGAGCCACATTATGTTAAATCCCATTTTATTTCCTATATTGTAAGAATGGGAAAATGGGTCTGCATGCTGAAGTAAGAAAGAGGTATTTTTTATTGGCATGAAATTTAATGTCATTTGGTGTAAAAATAAAACACATCACTGTTTTCTGACTGCTGAAACTGGTGACTGTAATGGGAGGGATTGACAGCTCAAGTGAGAAAATATGCATATGCTTTGGACAGTATGGGGAAAAAAATATATTGTTTCACAAACATTCTGTGCTCATTAGGATTCCAGCTGTATAACTGCCAATTAACAGGAGTATTTGCTTGCAAACCAAAATATCATATTTCAGGTCCTCCAGGCAGAGAGACTGTAACAGCAACCGAGGTAAAGGCCTTCCCAAACACCAGTGTGTCCTCCAAAACATCCTTGTGTGGTTTAAATTGTTTGTCCTGGTTTCCTTCAGACTCCATAATGTCAAGAATTAATCAAAACTTGGTAATCATTAAGGATAATGAGAGATCACTTACTGATGCTAGTAACAACCTGTCAAAAGGACATTTTAACATTGACAGGTTTCATTTCCATTTCTAAATCTATGGGAGCAGCTACAAGACAGTGCTTGTTAACTGTTTCTCATTGAAGTGATTTTATAGCCATTGTTGTATTCCACTTTTTGTGTTAAAATAATTGCAGAGTGGAGAGGATTAAGTAATAGAATTGAATAATAATCATTTTGTATGAAAAAAGGAGAAAGGAAATCATGCACAATTACTGGAAATAAAAATAAGATTTAATAATGCCAGATTGGATATAAGCATAAATGTTTTAAAAAATTAAGCAAAGAATAGGAAAAATAGCTAAAATAAAATATATATGATAAAACAATATCTTTCATTACAGATAAAATGCAACACAAACTCTAGTTTCACAAGGATTTATGTAAACAGAGACATCTGAGTTCTCACAACTCTTAATTCAATTGGCACATTATACAAAATCAGGAGTACCTGTTCACAGGGATCTGGGACCCCTTTAACCTGGGGGGGAAAAAAGCAGAAATATTATTGCAAAAGAATAATCAAAAATCATTGAATGTTTTTCATAGAATGCAGAAACTACCTCTACCCCATAGTCCTTTACCACTCCTAAAACTCTGTAATTCTTCTTGATGAGCCTCACACTGCTCCTGGCTGTATCTCTAGTACCTACACGAAACTGTAGCACTGAATAATAGTCAGAGGACCGTATGAAGCTTGGTGTGCTCTCAACGAAATCCCTGGAACATGCCCCTGCCTCAGGTAAGCAGCACACCTCTTACACATCGCGTTGGCAAGTAGGCGTAGGCACACAGTTTGGGGTAATTGGGAGTGGGGCTGCAGCCAAGCCACAAACCTAATGGGCTACAGCTGTGAAAAGCAGGTGAACAGCACTGAAGGTAATGGCACCTGGAGAGCCCAGGTGCACTGAGCCTCATCCCCAGTGGGCTACAGCTGTGCAGGGCAGGTGAGCAGCATTGGAGGTGATGACAGATGCAGTGCCCAGCTGCACTGACCAATCTCGAGAGAGAACAGAAGACACACAGGTATAAAGCATGTAAGATAAAGGCTGTAAAAGGTTGGATTAAGAATGAGGAGAGGTGGTGTTTGAAGTCTTCTGGTGTGGTTTGGGGTTATTCTCTATGGGCTGAAGCCTTTTAAAGTTGTGTGGTGATACTTGGTGTATTGTGGCTGTCTCAACTGTGGCACACGCCGAGACAGGTATGTGCCTCTGTGACTCTTGGAAGACAGTTGTCTGCTACTCCGACTCTAAAGATAGAACTAAAATAGAGCTATTTATACATTTATGTAACTCCATTGATTAGTGGTTTCATTGATTATGAAACCTAGTGACAGTTCCCATACCACCAATCCTCCCACACTTATCTGCTGAATGCCTTGCCCACTAACACTTTCTATTTTTTCTCTGCATATTAACATCAGAAATGGTTTTCACTTAACAAATCTTCATCTAACAAATTCTCTGCTCTCTTAGAATGTAAAAATATTTGATGTTGTGGAACAAGCAAAAGCTAATGAGGAGTGAAACCCCAAAAGAAATATCCACCACTTTGCAATGAATAATAACAAAAAGTTCTGAATGTAGCTTTTTGAAGGTATCATTCTTCCTCTGAACAACTGTGTTGAGACAGATCTAAAGATACTGATAAGTGCTTGAAGTTGGAGAGATCACATACAGGGGCATTATTTCAAAGTAATATATACATATGCATTAAAAAAGAAAACATTATTTTAGAATATTAGGTGAGAAGAGAGTAAAATTTAAGATTATAATAACAATAGCATCAACAGCAATAATGATAGTAATAATAACTACCAGTTATTTGTAGTAACAGTGAGTATTAAACTGAACTTGAAAAAAATTCCTTCAAATGAGCTTTCACAGCCATTAGACTCTCCTGTGGGAAATGAAGTGTGTTATTTCTCTTGAACATTTAAAACTAAATCAGGCAAAACTCTATTGAAAACTTGACAAGGGGTAATTATGAATCACCAAACTGATGAACCATTTGACATAATACATCTTCTCCTCTAGTTAAATTATATTATTCTGTTACTTAAATTATGTTCCTTCTCATTTCTAAGCAGAATTTTTTCTTGTAATGAGTGTTTTATTCACAATTAAGATGCCAATCATTTTCTTTTGAAATGGCAGCTTTTCTTATGAAGTCACATTTTTTCATTTATGTATTTGGACTTCACTGAAAATAGCTTTTATCAGTCTATTCATTCTGTAAGGCTCAGCAGACATGAATTTACAGTGTTGTATCATGCATGTGTTTAATAGAAGTCACTGTTAAGTATACTATTTGACAATCATACCTGCATTTGAAGCAATGTGTTAGATATTTGTCAGTTTAAAGGAGGATTACAAAATAAATTTTTCTTTTTGTTGGTCCTTTTATGCATTTTACGAAAACATGAAACAGGTAATTATTTGTATGGTTTTGAGGTAATACTAAGTCATAAAATCAAAATAGCTGCAATCTGATTTTGTTCTCACAAAATTTGTATAATATACTATTGCTAATTTTTTTTAAGAAAGATTCAGATTTCAGTGAAGTAGCAAAAGTTCTTCAGGAACAAAAGTTACTCTCAATACATCGAGAACAATAAATGACGGTTGGTTCACTCCAGCCAAAAACTGAGCTCAAATTTTTGATTTTTCATTGCATAAATAACTTCCAAAGTGAGAAGTCAACTGACTAAATTAGATCTTTCTGGATGGGGATTCATCTTCCTAGAGTTAAAATATTTTCAGTGCATATTCTACATTTAAAGCAATGGCTCTTTGTCATTTTAGATTTGTCTAATCTACTTTAGGATGAGAGGACTGGTATTTAGTTTGATTGACTATAAAAATCAAGTAAGGTAATAAATTCTGGAATTTATATTGAAAGTAGCTGAAATTTAGTGAGAAAGTAGAAAACAAGTAGTCAGATATAAAAATTTTCTTCCTGTGTTTTTTCATAAATCTGGAACATGTATCAGGAGATTAGCCTTAGTATAACAGGCGAAAAGGGATTTAAAGAGGTTCTGGTCCAACCTCCTGGTAACTGCAGGCCAGCTGTGGGGTTACATCAGGTTTTTCAGGTTCCAATTTAATCACAGCTAGGAATTCTTCAAGGCTGGATACTGCACAGTGTTTCTGGGCAATTTATTCAATTGAGAATGGGGGAAAAGATGCTCCTTATATCCGATGTAAACCTGACTCATTCAGATTTATGCCCTTCATCTCAGATACTCTTCTCATACACTGCTGTGCAGAGCCTGGCTCCATCCTCTTGGTAACCTCCCTGTAGGTAATGGCAGGAATTCTGTGAGGTTCCACCACAGAGTCTCTTCTCTGAGCTGAACCAGCTTCTCTCTCACAGAATCTTCTCACAGACAAGTTTCTCACCTGACCAACCTGCCCTCTATCTGATAAACTTGCTTCACTTTGACAATGTCTTTCCTGGAATGGGGAGGGGTCCAAAATTAGGCATAATTTTCTAAATATGGTCTGAGTGCTGAATGCAGGAAATAAGCCCCTCTTGTTATCTGCTACCTAGGCTCCTGCTAATACACTCCTGGAGACTGTGGGCTACCTCTACAGCCAGGCCACATTGCTGGCTAACATTCAGTCACAGCCTGCCAAGGATTCCCAAAAGCTTTTTCCACTATGTGGGTCACTAGCCTTTCCCCAGTCTGTATTGATGTCCGGGGATCTTCTCCCCCAGGGATGGGACTTTCTGTGCTTGTTGAATTTCATTAATTTCTCCCTCCTGTCTGTCCTGAAAGATAGCCCTGCCCTGAAGCATGTGCATCCGCCAAGATCCATGTCACATGCGGACTTGCTGATAGCACACTGTGTCCCCTGCAGGTCACTGACAGTGATGCTGAGCAGGACAGGCCCTAGCACAGGCTTCTGCAGCGTTCTCTGACTACTGCATCCTAGCAGAGTGCAAACCATTAATGATTATCTGCTCAGCCCAATCATCTAGCCAGGTCTTTCTGAGCTTTCCCATCCATGCCATAGCATCCTAAGTGTTGTGGGAGGTTGTATTGAAAGGCTTGATTTTTCAAACTACACCTTCTCCACTCCCTTCACCCACAAATTCAGTCATTTTGTCTTAAGAGGCAGTCAGGTCATTCAGACTTATCCTTGGCAAATCCATACAAATTCTTCCCAGTCATTTCCTTCTTTGTTGCCACTGTGTGTTTGAAGAGGCTTCACTCAAAGATTCTTCCAGGAAACAAAGTGAAGCTACAGAGAGCAGTGTAAGAACAAGCAAGAGAATGGTTTTACATCTCTTTCTCTTAGATATCCCATATCTACATCTGATCTAGAAACTTTTACAGCCAAGGCCTAGAAACAAGCTCCAGGTGATTGATTGTTTGCAATGCCTTAGAAGCAGATAAACTCCTCTCCAGAGCTTCCTATTACTCTCTGTTGAATAGAAAAGGACTTTATATTGTCTGTGTAAGGCAGCTGGTGTGGGATGCTGTTCATAGACTGTCAAAAGTAAGACTGGACTTGTCTCCCTGATTATACCAAATGAAAATTTAAGAAATCAATATAGTTTTTCTCATGTAGGGATATTGTGACATAGAAGATGCCCTAGGGTATGTGGTCATTTGTAACAGTGTATAAGGCAGGACTTATTTTTGTATTTGTATCCCTCTCATGTGGCAGTTGATGGCCAAGATACCCCAAGGCATCTCAAAAAATAATAAACAACAAAGTCTACAAAATGAAAGGAGTCACTAATCAACAATTAAAGGATCCAGAGAGCCATTAGCTTAGTCTAAAATTGAAAATTCTATATGCAGACATTGACATTTAAATTTCTAAAGTCTGAAGATGCTTTTCAACTCTAATTTTATCATGTCAAAGTCAAAGAAGATGTATCTCAACTATAGAAATCCTAAGGGCCATTAATGTTGCACATCAACCCTCAATACTTCTTACCATGACCTATCATTGAAAATAATATACCATAAAATGTTAATCTTGAGATAAAATTCTTCCCCTTAATTCTCCCTCATTTGAAGGATCAAACTGACAATTACCTGGATCCACTAAGTGGGGAAAACCATAATTTTTTGAAATTCAGAAATGGAAGATGTCATATAAAATCACAGAGTCATAGAATATCCTGAGTTGGAAGGGACCCAGAAGGATCATCAATTCCAACTCCTGGCCTTGAACAGCACCATCCCCAAGAGTCACACCAGGTGCTCAAGAGTGTTATCCAAATGTGTGAACTCTGTCAGGCTCGGTGCTGTGTCCTCTTCCTTGGGGAGCCAGTTCAACCACCCTCTGGGTGAAGAACTTTGTCCTACCATATAGCCTAAATCTCCCCTGATACAGCTTCAGGCCATTACCTCACATTCTGTGGCTGGTAACCAGAGAAAAGAGATCAGTGCCCCTCCCCTTCCCCTCACAAGAAAGTTGCAGACTGCAATCTGGTCTCCTCTCAGTCTCCTCTTCTCCAGATTGAACAGACCAAAAGACCTCAGCCACTCCTCATATGGCCTCCCCTCAAGGCCCTTCACCATCTCTGTTATGTCTTGGATGCTCTCTAATAGCTTAATGTCTTATTCTGAAAGCCAGAAGTGCCCCCAGCACTCGAGGTGAGGCTGCCCCAGCTCAGAGCAGAGGGGACAATCCCCTCCCTTGCCTGGCTGTGATGCTGTGCCTGATGCACCCCAGCACGCAGCTGGCCCTCCAGGCTTTGTGGCAGTTTACCTTTGTTTACTAGAGAACTGGACAGGGGCTTAAGACTGACAAACAAGTAGAGCAACCTTCAGATCATTAACCAAAGTAATGCTGCTCTTAAAAAAAAAAAAAAAATTCTCCTTAATTTTGGTGTTTACTGTAGGGGTTGTTTTTTTAGATTTTGGTTTTTTTTTTTTTTAATAATGCTTTTGTGTAGTTTAAATTGTGGAGTTGTTAAGAGTTATTTGTAACAAGCAAAAAATATTTCAAAAGAAAGTGTGATTTAAAAAAAGTCACAAAATGTAGACATGAGGATCTATGTTCCTGAGATGTTATTGTTCTCCTAGAGAGGGTGGATACGAGCTTTTTTTCTTTTCTTTTTTTTTTAAACATTTGGAAAAATGATTTAACAACATATTTTCCAGCTTATTGTAGACAGCAAAATCAATTAATCATAGGGCATCCTGAACAGAAGAGATTTATGGATCAGCATTTCTTGGGCTATGGTGGCCTAGAAAAAGCTGATATGACTGATGTGGACAAAAACCTGTTATCAGAACAGTATCAATCTTTATGAATTTAGCTCTACATCATGCAATATATCAGTTTATTCTGAATCTTAGCTTGAGCAAGCCAAAGTCACACTTCGTATCTATGACAGAAAGTAGGAAGACTGGTCCTCTATATTCCAGATTTCCCTGAAGTAATTAGTAAGCGTGCTGGATAGAGCCCTTACCACAAGACCTGAAGAAAACAAAGTATGATGGGGTGAAATAGAAAATTGTTCTACAATGACTAGTGAAAAGACTTGAGAAAAATTTGTAGGAGTAGATAGTAAGCTTCCTATTGAAAGAAATTCATCAATGGAATGCCATGAGGATGTTAGGGTGGTGAGTATGGGCCTATCTGGCAAAATATGCATTTTATAATTAATGATTGAGAAGAGGACTACTAAAGACAAAATTTATGTATTTTGTCAAGGGCTAAAGAGTTACTGAAGGATTTAATACTACGGATTTATCAGAAAATAAAATGGAGACAAAACATTTTAAATATAATTCCCAAGAAATTCATATTAAAAAATATAATCCAGCTTTCTTGAACATACATTGAGTAGCTCTAAATGGGGATTTGCGACCAAAAAAACCAAAATTACTTTATCCAGGAAAAAAAGAAAATAAAATATAGTTATATGTCTCTGTTGGTACATAATAAAGTGTATGCAGTTCTGACCCTCTACCTTTAATAGAATCCAGAAGGTATGAAAAGATATGAAAAAATATAAAGACAGCAAAGATGAAAACAGACTTGGAAACGCTTCTATAAAAACAGCAATTAGAGTAGAACTCTTAACCCTGAACAGTAACAACAATTGTGGAATCTATAAAAGCCTAAACAAAATGTTGCCATTCATTTTCTGGTTAAAAAAAAAAAAGATTAGTTTCTATCAAGCAGAACAAAAATCCCTTATTATAAATACCGTATGTCCTGGTATTCATTTGGGATTTATTTTAGTTGTATGGTCCAGCATATCCACACCAAACATTTGTTGCTTTCATAAAGTTGGTTTTCTACAGAAAAAATAATTGCCTTCCATACTGCTGCACTGTCTAGTATAGGGATGTATTTACATACTAAGTAAAACTGATAAGAATTAATTTGGTAAGTGACAAAGGCTGAGGGAAAGGCTGAGAGCAGTTCTTTATGCCTTCTTTGCCTCAGTCTTTGCTAGTGAGACCAGATATTTACTGGGCACCCAGACCTCTGAGCAGAAGAAAGGGACAGGGGTAGAATGAAGCTCCCAACGCAAGTTGGGGTGAGGTTGTTGATCTGGAGGGTAGGAATGCCCTGCAGAGGGATCTGGACAAGTTGGATCTATGGGCTGAGGTAATGGTGTGAGGCTGAAGGTGGCAAAGCACAGGATCCTGCACTAGGGTCCAAACAACTCCATGCTATGGACCTAGGGATGTGTGGCTGGAGGTGGCTGAGTCACCATCCCTGGAGTATTCAAAAGACTTGTGGATGTGGCACTTAGGAACATGGTTTAGTGGTGATTTTGGACAATAGTATGACTTGATCTTAAAGGTCTTTCCAACCTAAACAATTCTTTGATTCTATGTGGCAAGGTCAGCTGCAGATATAAGAAAATCACAGCAACACAGAAGGAACAATTAGTAACAGAATAACTCTAAAATTTTCTTCTGTACGATTTTAGATATGTATCTTACACACTTCATTTCATATTTCTATCAGGTGAGATTCACCACTGACATGGATATATTACATTGCACGCAAGAGATTTACAAGGGGCACAAGAGAGCTGTTTTCCGACCCAAAAACAAGGGGAACATAAGTCTCTCCTATTAAAATGTCCTCCAAAGCTATTCTCATGCTGAAAACATAAAACAAAATCTGATATATTTTTTGTCACTGAAAGTACTTTTAGAAGTTATGAGTCACTATCCTTCACTTGGAAAAAAATTTGTCTTGAGTTCACACAGCTTCTATTTCATGCGTTTCTTACAGAAAACTCATTATACAAAAGAAATAATAATTTCAAAAAGTAGCAAAAATTAATTTTCTTCTTTAAAAATATTTTTAAAATTGGAAAAGACAATTGGACACAAACTTTTTTTTAAAAAACAGTGTATATATTTATAACAAACTGACTTTCAACATGGATGTTTTTTCTTTTGAATTATTTACAAGACCTTTAACAGAAATATTACTGCAAAGCAGACCTCACAAGTTATCTAAATAATGGTAAAAAAAACAAATTCTGTTAGAATTAATTCATGTTTTACTTGTTTGACTGAGAAAAAGTATGTATGAGCTGATTTCTTAGAGAGAACAATTATTAAATATTATAGTAATTTGTGATAGGTCTTTATCTCTGTGTTCTTGCTGTAATTATTTTTGAAAACTTAATATCTTTTTCATTTTCTTTAGAAAGTAGAATCTTAAAAAGCTCCTGAAGAAAGGGCCTCTAGTAGAGCATACTATCACAACAAGAACTATTACTGTGAAATTTGCTAAAGACTGAAATGCAAATGAAGACATCCAAAAGCTTGTAATTTTCTGGATGTATCTATTAAATAAAACAAGGCACAACAACACGATCTTCTGATAATTTCGTATTTAAAAACACACTTGCATATTCTTTAATAGTTTCACATAATTGTGTTTTCCTATCTCTAGTCTTGACATTTATTTAATATTCTTTCAAAACCACACAAAATCATACTGCAAGATGGTGAATTCCCCTTCAGCTAGGTAATCCTGCAATTTACATCAGCCAAGTTCTATCTATTTCTCTCTTTTGTTTGGTGGTGGTTTGGGGTTTTGTTGTTTGTTTTTTCCCCCACTTTCTTATTTAAGTTATTTAAGACTACTGGATTTCTGGAATTAAAATTGGCTGTGTTGACGCAGTGAAAAAAAACTTATCCTTTCTCAAATAATAACATAAATTGTTTAGCTGAGTAAAAATCTGAAAAATCCAAGACACCCAAGGCTGCAAAAGCAATTGAATAATTTAATCAGTAGTATTTAATGTACTGCTTTGGCATTCTTTAAAATGAATCTATTTCCCACACAATTGCAAATTGTGATTGCTCTACAGACTGTTCAACAGTATCTGTAAAGAAAAAGCTGGATCTGAAGGAGCAGCTGCTATTTTGTAGCCCTTTGAATAATTACTAGGAAATGTATGAACCTTTTTCAAATATAGTAGTACAGTTCACAAGACAATCCATGTCTTTGTAACTAAAGGCATACTGGATAAATCCCCAGTCCTCCAGCTAGAAAATAATAGAATTTCTTGTGTCTGCAGTCATCAGTTAAGGTCTATCAGGGTGGACTGGCCATATTCAACTGCAGAGAACTTTCCCAGCGAGTCTCTGTACCCTCAGGAGCAATCATCTCTTTTTGAATACTTTTTCAGTTAAATGCTATATCACAGCTCACTAGGATGATATACCAAAAAATGTACATTACATATCTTGAAATGGCATTTGAGAGCATGCAGTGTTTTTCAGGGCACATAATTTGCTAATCTGCATGGTAAAGGGAATAATTTGGGGCTAGTTTTTCCATTTTGTTTACATGGAGGGTAATTACATGGAGCTTGGGGAATTAACTTTCCTGAGAGTTGTATTGTGTCCTAAAGATAATGTGATTCTTCATTAAAAATGACAGCTTAAGAGCAAATCAGCATGCACTGCAACTGACTGGGAAATGAAAGCCCAAGGACAGAATCCAGATACACTTTACCTGATGATATGGAAACCCACAGAATATTTTAAAATTCTTCTATGAAATATTAAAGTACTAATAAATAAAAAATTGTTTTCTTTAAACATTATGAAATTATATATAATTTCAATTAAATTATTTAGACTATTTTTATTATGTTGTATTTTCCTGTACTTTTCCAATATTTAAGTTTCACCCCACAGAAGTAGGACATCAAAGCATCCTGAGACTAAATGATAGATTTTATAATTTATGTCTGAAAATATTTATATTTCTGGGATTAATACTCATAATTGTAGAAAGAAAGATTATATTTCTGAATTGTGTTGAGAAAACTCAGCAAGAAAATCTCATACCAATATATTATGAAAGTATATTTTGTTTTTTAAATATGTTGAGTAAAATTTAGCAAACTTCTGCATTGCAAAATTAGACATTATATAGTGTTTTAATTATGTCACCATTTCCTCTGGCAATACTGTATTAAAATTTTAAATAACCAAAGGGGTTTTTTCCCTTCTGTTTGCTTAAATAAACAGCCATCAGGAATTTCTACAAGATTCATCATTATCACTTTCATTTTGTGAAGTAAAATTATTATTCAGCACAGCAGGAGATATAGAGCAGGAAAACTTCTGAAGGCTTCTCCTCAAAGAAAGAAAAACATTCAGCATGCCTTGCAGTCACTTAATCAATTACAGTGCTAGCTACATTGCCAAATGCATTTGGAAAATAGAGAAATAGGCACCTTAGAAAGACATGACAGAAAACTTAGTGCTTAAACATGACCAGATTTCCTCTTCAACTGAAAAGCCATACCTTAGACTGATAAAGGTGAAAATTAGAAAGCTTATAAATGTAGATCAGCCTGACTATTATAGATAAAACCTGCAAAAGTAGCGTAATACATAAGACAACCCTCAGAATGATTGGAGAGTATATATCAATATTTGCTTATCTGGAACTTTTGTGTACATCTTTTGACGAAAAGAACTCTAGACAGGGACTGGAAGTTATGGTGTATGCTAAATAATATGAAAGTATTGGGTTGTAGCAGTAAGTTTACACAAATGAAATCAGAAAAGAGAGTGTCAAATACATGACAAATCTGGGTCATTCAAACTTTATGGTGCAACCATGAGATCTTTCTGAATTTTCTTATTCTATGCTTAGATTATACATAGATTCAAGGATACTTTACATGCAGTGTCACATGTGTGTGCTTTTTTCCTAAGCACCACAGTGAAATGGACAGCATGTATTAACTTGCACTCGTGGAAGGAAAAAATAAAATCCGAAACTTAAAATGCTCTGCAGCTCTTAACTGTTTTGCTTGACACCTGCAGCTGCTTGGGGTTCAGAGACCTGCAGGGAGCCTCTCAGAGATGTAAGGATCTTCTTCAGTGCTTTTCATTTTATCATGACAAAAGAACAGTCTGAACAGATATTGCCTGTGTATATTTAACAGCCTCAACAGAAGCACAGCTTACTTTAAATGTGATGACAGAAGATTGTCTCACCCAGCTAGGGTACACGCATCTGAAGGGCAGATAACTTATGCCCCTCAAAGACTGTCATTTCTGTCTTCACTGCTTTTTTGGATAAAGGGTGGCAATCTATACATCTCTAAAGTAAACCTTTCTTTATTTGTTGAAATAATCTCTTCAAATGGTTAGGGATATTAATTAGTATCCCTATGCAATATTCACTATAGCTACATCTGTACTGATAAATGAAGTGAACCCAAGGGGCACACACTCCCCTCACAGTCTAGCAGATCAGAGGGGTTTCCAGACATATTTCTCAGGTAATCTCTAAAGTCAGATGATCAAACTACTGGACATTTGGCCCTGAGTCCTCTCAGACTTGAGGCATCCCTGGAACCCTAAGGCATAACTTCAGTTTAAAATGTCTAAAATAAAGTAACATATTTCCTTCCTTCCTTGCTGCCTTCCTACTTCGTCTGTCTGCTCATCTGCTTGTCTTTCTGTCCACCTGTCTTTCCTTTTATCTTTCTTGCTCTCCATCTGTTTTTGTTCCAATCTTTCTTTTTTGTTTTTTTTTTTTTCTTTCTGTCTTCATTTAACTGTCTGTTACCCTTTTTTCTCTTCTTCATTTTCTCCAACCATTTGCTTTTCCTTGCCTTCTTTCTGCACAGCACTCTTACTTGAGAGACAAATCATATATTTAGTATCCCAGGGCAGTTTCTTAATACAAGTCCGTTTGTTTCTTTTCTCAATGGCTTTTCTTAATGTATTTCTAAGAAATTGTGGGCAATATTGTAGAGACAAAAACACCTACACCAGGTTGAAATTCGTTTTTACTGATTTTAGAGAATAATTTTTGGTGTGAACTATATCCCCAAAGTCATCTTTTTGTGATTTGTTTTGTCTTGAAGAAAACTACCATGCATGCAACATGGCTGGTGGATTGACATCATCAAGAAAAACAATTACAATGAAGAAATCTGACAGTGAGTATATGCTTAAGTTATCCCACCTTTGTTTCCTGTAAGCAGAGTGTGATGTTGTCAGCTGGGGCAGTTACACTGCTAATACACTGCAATTCTATTTTTCTTTCATAGAATCTGGAACAGGACAAAGAGAAACGGAGAATGAAGATGTGGAGTCAGGACATTACCAGCCAGTGGAAACATTTAATCCCAAACACCTGAAATTCCTGTTTGGTTTAGTATTTTCTGTACTTCAAGGTGAATTTAATGCACAAAAGAGATTTACAAAGACTATACTTTTTTTTCTTCCTTCCTACCGATAAAATCTTTGCTAGTAAATATCAAGTTGCTGCCTGAGGTAAGTATCTGAGATTTCAGCAAACATTAGAGGACCCAGAAGTAAGGGTAAACATCATTCCAACATTTCTGGCTAAGCTGTGAGGTTTTCTGAATTATTTGATTTGTCTCTGAACATATCCCACATGTAAAGTAGGGCTCAGGCATCTCAGCAGGAAAGATAGTGTAATATATTCACCCCGGATCATTAAAACTTTGAAACAGTGTATTCTTTTAGCCACTCTTGGTCAGGGATTAAAAAATATATTATCACTTGTGCAGATTCCAAGCACTGTAGCTACTGTTCTATTCATACCTTGAAGCTTTCTGTCCCTGAGGATACCTTCTTTACGGAAACTATTGATTTTTTCCTTCTGATGTACAGTCACTCACAGAGTATTCCAGTCGTCTGTTTGCCTGCATGACTTTTATGAAGGGAACCATTGATTTTATCTTTTTTTGTAATAGGTTTTTAAAATAGTTCTTTTAAAAGTTACCTTTCTTCCTCTTCTGTGTCAGTAAAAAGAAAAGTAAAGAATATAGAAAGGAACTGTCTTGTCATTGAATTTATGATGCATGTGGGATCCATATATACAGAATTTATAAAGCTGTTACACAAATTGCCTGCAGTTCTCTGCAAAACAGCCTATTTTGTGAGGAAAATATTCTCTATAAATAAAACTGAAATTAATAGTTCGCAGCTATTCTTTTATTTTTTTTTTTGTTATGTAGCTTTTGTAATGGCATAAATTAAAAATCCTCTTGTATAGTTAGGACTTGTTCACTATAAATTTCTATAAGTGAAGTTTTACATCAAGATTCTTGTTAGATAAAAATCAGAACTGTAATCTTTTGTTCAATTTTAAGTCAGTCAAGCCACAATCTTTTTTTTCTTGTGGGATTTTTCCCCAACTCTCTAGAATGCCTCTTTAGAGCCAGTGATAGCACATTTGTTCTATTGATTTTATTCTCTCCTGACATGGATTAGCGTCTTCTGAAAAGAGTTTACATGTACACACTATTTTGTGTACCAAAATAAATATAAGCTTTCATGTAATGATTTATTAGTTACTTTCTTACTTACATGTGCATGTGTTTGTATGGATGACTTAATGTGTACTAATTACTTTTGTTGATACATACACTGATAGTTTAGCAATATTTTTTGGTTATGAATGAAAAGGAAGGATGAAAAGTCAGCTGTGTCATATTTCAGAATCAAGCACAAGGACTAATTAAGTAGGCAGATCAAGCTCCTTTTACACTTATCTCTAAGAGTTTTTAAAAACAAAAAATAGAGGGTTTATATATATACATTTACAGTATTAAAAATTGTTAGTTAAACATTGTAAATCTTTGCCTAACCACTCCAAAATGCTATAATAAACTTTAAAACAAGTAAAAATACCACCATGAATTTTTAGAAGAGTGTAATCTTTGTCATATTATTAGATTAATTACTGTGTTGCAGCAGATTAATTTACATTACAAGGCACTGATACCTAATACAACATTGTATTGTAGCACAAGTAATTCACATAAAGTTGCCATGAACAGTATTCTTATTTGGAACTGAATTCATTATTCTTATTATTAATGAGAGTTAATGAGAGAGGTTATTAATGAGAGTTTTCATATAATTTGCAGAGACATAAGAATTTTGTTTGGCAGTTTGAGCCACTGCTTGTTTATCCATTGGCTATGAATGTGATCTGAAAATTCTGTTGGAGAGATGCATATGACTCCGATAGTATTCCAGTTTGTTTGCAGAAACTAGTAAGTGTTCATATCTTCTGTCCATGTCACAATTTCAAATTTAAATGCAAAAAGAGAACTTACCTAGTCACACAGAATTGCAGATTTTTTTATTTTTTTCATACTTACCTGACACTTTTATATGAGAATAGAAACACAGAAATAGATTAGGAAATCCTTTAAAGTTCCTCCAAAGGTAGGGTGAAATACTAATGAATGGATAATTTAAGAAGAGATATTTAGTCTGTTTAAAAAGTGCTTAACTTGCAAATGTAGTCAAAGGATAGAGACAAGTGTCTTTGATGGTTTTTAATAGAAAAACCTACCTTCCTGTTTGATTCTTACGGGTTTTTTTTGTTCCCTAGGTCAGACACTTAGGGTCAAGGGAAATGGATTTTTATAACAGAAACTGAGTGAATTGCAAATTTTTATCCACATGAAGCACTATTTCAAGCCTTTAATGTTCTAACTGAAACACTTATGAGATGTCATAGTAGAAGCAGTACAGTAAATGCTAGTTTTCTTCTGGGTGAAACAATTGGATTGATATGGGTATGCAGTATTTTCTCTTTTTTTTTCTACTAAAAATTCATCAAGGTTAAAATATACATAATTTGTCCTGTTTGTTTCAATGAATCTACTGGAGACATTTCTGTTTTTTTGACAGTTTGTCACTGCCTTTCAAAAAGACTTCAAAATAGGTTAATAATATCCTACAAAGATATGAGTGAAAGAAGTGACTGAATTTGTTTTAAAAGCCATGAACTGTGGAAATTCATCTGGGAAAGACAGCTACCTGCACATTATATAGAAAGAGGCTAAAGTAATTTGCAAAAAGGCAATCAGAAACTTTTCAGTGAAATAAGCCCTACAGAGAATTCTTCAAGCCATTAAGACAACAGTAATTTAACACAATTCAGAGTAGAAAGGCCCTGCTGTTCAAGTTATTGTCTATCTAAAGTTATTTTAAATTGCAGCTTGCGTGGATTGTAGCCTTCTCAAAGATCCAGAGTCCCAACACACTGGGAGTTCTTGTGAAAATGCACATTGCAAGAGATGCAGAAATAGCTGCGTTTAACAGAGTTGACAAATTAGAAAAACATATAATCAGAAAATGAAAAGAAAGAGAAAAAAAATTCAGACCTCTGCTTCTACTTTATTTTATGCCTCAAAAGGCTGCAACTTCACCTGTTAGGTATCTTTTTATAAGTACTGTATCTGTGCTATAAGATTATTAATCTCTCTTTGCACTAATGAGAATTGTTGAAGTCATTTGGTCCAAAACCTTCACTGAACTGTAGAAAGCCTTCCTTTTCACAGAATATGTTGAATGTCCATGAAAATAAACAGGTGATGAACAATTTGCCTGATGATTTAGGTTAGATTAAAGACCTGTATGCCGTTCACCTGCCATGTAGATAAATGAAAAATAGGTAGATGGTTAGAACAGTAGGTCTTCTTACTCCTAGTGAACATTGCATAAAAGCAGAGTTCCATCCTGAAGTTTAGGACATGCTCATCCAAATTTCTGTGGGATTAGGGAATAATCACACAAAAGGCTTAAATATTTGCTCAACTTTCAATGTGAAAATCTTTACTGACTGGAAAAAGAAGATACATTAAATGATGAAAAGGCCATAGTAAAACAAACCTAACGACTGAGTTCTAAAAATATATTTTTATCCTTAAAATTAAATTGTATTTTATTATAAAAATAGTACATACCCTTCACTATGAGAAAGACACATAATTTTCTTTTTCTTTTAACTAGATAGCTCCATTAAGTGTTTTCCACCTAAAAAGAAAGGGACATGTCTCACAACAGTTTAACAGGTTTTGTCTCATTGACTAACAGCTAAAAAAGACAGAATTAAATAGATCACATGTCTTTTTTGTGGTTTGTTCCTTGAGCACTAATTTTATGTAACATGGCTTATACCTCGTCTCTGATTCTTCATTACTTCTTTGGCTTCTTCTGCTTGTGAGTTCAAACTAAGCTCTTTCAAACTATGCTCTGCATGCTTAGTATTTTATTTTAATTTCTCAATATTTTGCAGAAAAATCCTACTTTTCTTCTTTGAGTCCTGCTTTTCTGACTGCAAAATATATGTGCACATGGAAGAGTTTCTTCCAGAAGACTCTGTGAAGGTGGAGCTGGGATACCCTGAATGGAATTACAAGGGAATTTTTCTAGCATGATTCGTTTCTGACAAGGAGAAAAACTGAAAACTACTATGTTCTCATCTTAATGTGACCTTTTCCTAATGTTGCATTCTTCAAATCAAATATATTGGAGTTTTCAGAGTGGATGTAGCCTTGCAAAGTGTGGTAGATTTATCATTATATTTTTATAGAAGGAAGAAAAAGTTATTTACAAAAGTTAATCACAAACTCTCCAATTAAATAAGCACTACAGATAATTCTTTGAACCAGTAAGACAAAGATAATTTAGCACAGCTCATGACAGAAAGACCCTAGTGAGGAAATTATTGTCTATCAAAAGTAATTTTAAACTGTAGTCTTTATGTACTGTAATCTTGTGAAACATCTGGAGGCATAACACATTGGGAGTTCAGAGCATTTTCTAGTTTTTCCATGACTGAGGATTCACTGGGGTTCCTTCACGGCATGATATGTTATTTGAGGCCTTAGTGTACCCAAGGGACATAAAAATCTGGAATAAAAACTCCCAGAGAAATGTTCACTTGAGGCAGTTTGAGGAGGCAGAAGGGATGATGCAACAGCTTCAGCAGAAACTGCATAACCTACACAACATCCTCCATACCCTAATCTACGGTTGTTTTCTCTCTGAAAAATTGAATTTTCTGGATTTCATTATGTTTCCATTTCTACTTCAATGCCAGGGTAGCACATGTTTTCTCCTCCCAAAGTTAGAAAAATGGTAACAGTAACAGATTCACAGAAAGGAAACAACATATAATGCAATACACAGACATTAAATTAATGCCCAGTTCTTTATCTGAGAGTTGGATATAAGTCAGATGATGTTCCTCTAGGCTGCTGATAGATGAGAATTCTATCCCTTTTCTAGACATACAGATGAAGATAGGAAAAGTGATGCTTTTAAATATCTTAGCTGTATGGAAACCAGTTTGTACATGACCGTTCCAAGTCCTTTTCCTTAGTGCCTATATCACTGGTGTTCTTATCAGTGGGGGTTGGAAAAGAGGGCTGAAATGTCCTGAGGAGGTCACCTTGGCCACCACTCTCTTTCCAAGAAAGTTTGCCGTGTAGTTTCACTCCAATAAATTTTGTCTTTAGTCTTTGTGACAGCGACAAATGATGGCCACACACACCCACCCTGGCCCTTCCTGCCACCTCTAATGGGAAATGTGGTTCCTTCTAAGATGAGAACACCCTCTGGGGATGGCACGAAAAACTCTCTGGCCATGGTCTTGCAGGTTATTACCTCCTTGTCTTTAAAGAAATCTTACTGTGTCACCAAAACTTTAGACATTTCTTGCATGTCCTCAAAAAGGGATTAGTTTAGATACTTTTTCAAGGTTAGTGATCTATTTCAAATCTGCAAATGCAAGGACTCTTTAATCAGGGACAGGATTCTTTAGTAGTTCTTTATTTTCCCTTTTGAGAAAACTTTTCTCTTTTTTCGCTTTTCATTTAAATAAATGTAATCCCGTCTTTATCTAAGTAATTTTTCCTCTTGACTGTTGAAAAAATTCAAAGCTAATATACTCTAAGTGTTCTCCAGGTATAACTGAATTTTCTATTATCTTCCAAAGGTGAAGAATCAAGTGTCCATGAAGTATAATATATTTGATATAGCATTATTTCTATTTGAATTGATACTTAACATTATGAAGACCTTTCCCTTGTGTAGCAAAAACTACTGTTTGATTATAATTGCCATCCTACTGTGAATAATCACTTCATTCACTCATAGATGCAATTAGAATATTCATATTTTATTAGATGTTTGATAAGTAGCACTGGCTTAATTTCAGATTCCTTAGGACAAAATCTGATAAATCAGACAAAAAGAGTAAATTAAGCAAGTTGTTTGCAAAATAGTTTAGTACAAGTGTCAAAGTTGAAACATCAGATGGTATAATCATAACTTACAATGTATATACTATTTTTCATCAATTTTTACAGTGTCCCTATCAAAAAATTATCCCAAAGAAACTTTTTTTCTGAGGAGTAGGTATAAATATAAAAAAATCAGAAGACTAAATATTAAATACCTTTTTGTTATCTTTGTTTATTCTGTTATTTCAGAACAAAAAAAAAATAGGGAGGCAATGTATAGACAGCACATAGCCATATTGACAAATAGCAGTTCAAATATGACAATACCATTGATATCTCTAAACTGTGTTTAATTTGTGTAAATTTTAAGATTTATTACTTAAGTGAAAGACTTATTTCAAAGGATATTTTAGGGAAGGAAAAAATGTGGTTTTCTGCAGGTTTCTTTGGGGGGTTTTTGGCATTTTTTCTGGAGCTTTTTTTTGGTTGAATTGTTTCTTAAATTCTGATTAAATCACCAATGTTTTTCGCAATCACACCAGCTGCAGTTAAGCTTTTCTCTGTGCAGATCTTATTTTTTTGAACATAGAGTCCACCATCATCTTTAGCCAATTTCCATTTTTCTGTTTAAGGATGCCAACTCAAATAACACTTCACATTACACTTCATATGCACAGCATTTCTCATAAGAATGTCACACCTCTAAGGAGAAAGCAATCTCTCAACTTGTTCCTGCAAAATTACTTTTGTCTGGGGAAAGGTGTGTTACATGGTATTCTGTAAGAGCTAGAATTCAACTTCAGAAGCTTGATATCACTCTTAATTTCCCTTTTTGGTCATAATTGTTCCAATCCAGAACAGCTGAGAACTTTTTGTCTTCATCTTTTTCTTTAGATAAGGAAAAATAAATAATTTTCCAAAGGATTAAAAGGATAAATGTTTTGTGGTTTAACCCCACCTGGCAACTAAGTCCCAACCAGCCACTTGCTCACTTCCCACCCCCTCCCAGGTGGGGGAGGAGAATCAGGAAAAAGGTAAAAGCTCTTGGGTTGAAATAATAGCAACTTAATAATTGAAAATAAACCAACAAACAATAGCAGCTACAGTAATGATGAAAACAACAACAGCAATACTACTACTACTAGTACTAATAATAACAACAATAGTAATACAGAATGAGAGAGGAATAAAACCCAAGAACAAATAATGCACAAAGGAGTTTTTCACCACCTGCTGACCAATGTCTGTCCCCAGGCACCTATTGGCAAAATTGTGGAATTTAGCTTTGAGTTCTTCAAGATATTTGTGAAGGTGTTGAAAGGCCATTGGATCTAAAAATACTTATATAGAGAGACTTTATTCACTAAAATGAAAAAAAAAAAAAAAACCAGAAAATTACTGCCTGGTGAAATTTCTTTGACCCAGTCTAAATCTTTATATATCATCTGAAAACTAAAAAAAATATACAAATCTTTATTTTTAAGCATTTCTGCTAAGCTAATTCTCTATAAATATCCCTTTAACTTACTAATATTAAAGAGTTTAGAGTATAACTGGACTTTAGTAAAACATTTGATACTTCTTCCAACAGCATGCTCCTGGAGAAACTGGTTCATCATGGTTTAGACAGATGTACTCTTCAATGGGTAAAAAATTGGATGGATACCTGGGCTCAGAGTGTTAGTGAGTGGATATACATCCAGTTAGTGGCCACTCACCAGTGGTGTTCCCCAGGGCTCAGTACTAAGGCCAGTCCTGTTTTGCGTCTTTATCAACCTGAAGAGAGCGTCAAGAGCACTCTGAGTCAATTTTCAGACAACACCAAGTTGGGTGGGAATGTTGCTTTGCTGGAGGGTAGGAAGGCTCTGCAGAGGGACCTGGACAGGCTGGATTGATGGGTCAAGGCTGGTTGGTAGAATCACTATCCCAGGAATTGTCCAAAAAATATGTGGATGTGGAACTTGGTGAAATGACTTAGTGGTGAACATGATAGTACTAGGTTAAAGGTCTGTCTCAATGATCTTAGAGGTTTCTTTCCAACCCTAAAGATTCAGAGTGCTACTTCTCTCAGAATTCCTCATTCTGTAATTCCTGAGTGAGGCATGGCATTATACTCCCTGTGAGTATAATGCAAATTTAGGGTCTGATTATTTCTGCAATTATAGGTTATCAATTTCTGATGAGTAAGTTTATTTTATAGATACAGGCTATACTGGACTAAATTTTTCAGTTATAGGTGACATATACTAACCTTCTTACTATTCTGGCTTCTTCATTTTTGACCTTCTGCCAAAATTTTCTTTCCCTTTTCTATAGAGAATCTTTCTGTTTTTTACTATAAAACTCTCTACTTGGTTTTATGATGTTTGTAGAATCATAGGACACCATATTCTTCAGCTGTGTTCCACATATACATTTATAATGATGTTATGAGGGAGATATATTCTGTTGAAGACACCCAAAGGGTGATTTAATCCATCTAAATTAGCACTTCATCTGTCAGTAAGTTAAACATGCCCAGAATTTTTTTCTGGCACTCGGGCCAAGAGCCCATATCTGTTCTGTTAATCCATCTTCACCTCAGAAAAAAATCTGGCAACACCCAAACTGAATATGGAAGATGATCCTGGCTCATATCAGCTCCTGAGCTGTGCCCAGAAATTGTCAGGCAGAGTGTTACTTGTTGCAATCCAAAACTATGCTAGGGTTTGTTCCACTTTCACCTAAAATATACATGACTCAATTACATTTTCCTAAAAATGTTCCCCTCCTCTGTCAATGCACTAACAGAGCAAATATAAATCGGAAAGAACAGCGCTTGTTTGCTTGCCTGGGAGGTGACAATGTTCAGAGTCCAGTTACTTGGATGGATAGCATATATAGTAACATGTAAAGGCTTGCTCACTGGCACCTAGACTTGGGGAAATTAGTTTTATTTCTTACCAATTAAATCAGGGTAGGATAATGAGGAATAAACCAAAATACTAAAGATACTCTCCCCTCATCCCTCCCTTCTCTCCAAGCTTAACTTCACTTATTTTCTCTGCCTCTTCCAGTGGTGCAGGGGGATGAGAAATGGTATTTGTAGTCAGTTCATAAAACATCTCTACTGCTCCTTCCTCTACAGGTAGAGGTCTCCTTACTTCTTTTCCTCACTTTTCCTCTCTTTCTCTCACTTTTCCTCACTCTTTTGCCACTGTGTAGTCCCTGACAGAGAAAAGTGTAATCTATTAACTTCTCCAATGTGAGTCCTTCCCGTCCGCTACACTTCTTTAAAAACTGTTCCAGCACGGGTCCTTTCCATGGGGTGCAGCCCTACAGGACAGAGTGCTGAAGTGAGAGTCCCCCACAGGGTCACAAGTCCTGCCAGATAACCTAATATCCATTGTGGGCTCCTCTCTCCATGGGACTACAGATTCTGTCAGGAGCTTTTTCCCGTGCAGGCTTCCCACAGGGTCACAGCCTCCATCAGGCAGTCTCTCTGTAGTCCTGTGGCCCTGTAGTCCACCATGGGCTGCAAATGGATCGCTGCTCCACTATGGACCTCCATGGCTTGCAGGGGGACAACCTCCCTCTCCATGATCTTCACCATGGGCTGCAGGGCATCTCTGCTGCTGTGTTGGAGCAACTCCTCCCCCTCCTTCACTGACCTTGGTGCCTGCAAGGCTGTTTCTCTCATGTATTTTCACTCCTCTCTCTGCTGCAATTGCGTAGTTTTTTCCATGCCTTTAAATACTTTATCCACCAATGCTGATGGGCTTCTCCTTGCCCAGTGGCAGGTCCTCTTGGAGCCAGCTCTGTTGAACATCTTGCAGAAGCCACTTCCATAGTCCCTTTCTACCTAAACCACAGAAAATCAATTCAACCATACAGTATTAACCCATAGGATCCCAGGTTTTGAGAAATCTGTTCTGAAATCACCAGCTAAATAAAAGTTTAGTAAATTCTCCCTCTCTCTGAAAGCAGATCTGTTCTTAATACACAGAAGAGAGTGGTAAATGTCAACTTAGGATGGCTCAGGTTTTGAGTGGCAGCAGAAACAGATAAGGCATTATTCTCACTCTCTGTTTTGTGTACTTAAAACATGTAACTGAGATGTGAATGAGACTTGGAAATTAGTTCTTAATTCCCTATGTAGCTAATAGAGTGAAAGAGAATTAGCATCAGAGGTGTCAGTATATTACAACTGGATGATTAAAATTAGATGGAATGAGCCTTATGATTTCTAATAAAAGTCAGTAGAAGTCACTAACTTCTAAACTTAGTGTGAAAGAAAAAAGATTTTCTACCAACTTTTAAACACATGAGTCATGTTCTGTTAGTCATACTTCACTAAAAAGATGCTTACATTGTGTAAAACATTTTTTGCAACAGTTATCATTTATGAAAAAGTGTGAGTTAAAGAGACCTAAATGAGAAGAGGTATTAATTTGGACTGAAAGTACAGATATCTGTTGCATGGGTATATTCCATGGAGAGCCAGAAAATATTTTGGAGCGAGGGTAATGCAGGTGATTTTTCATTTAGTGATGCTGGTTAAAGCCCTACAGCTTTTGTAAATTGGCTTTTTGCTGGAGAAAGTGGAAACTGTTTCCTCAGTAGGAAACACCATGTAAGAAAAATATGGTACTAAAATATAAATTTATTTTATTGAATTGAAATATACAGGATTTCTTGGTGCTTTTCCTTTGCTGGAACAGAATTGTGGGATAAGAAATGGCAACACTTTCATTATAGGTTTGTCACTTAAGTGTTTTAGGATGATGCTAACTTTATCCTGGCAAAGTCTAGAGTAAAGTATGATCACATCCCTTCCCAGCACTGGGAAGCAACCAACACATGTTTTCACTTCATCAGTTGTCTAAATACATGTTTCAGAATTAGTTCTGAAACTCAGAAATAAATTGATGAATTTTCTCAGAGTTACCCAAAAGATTAAGCTACCCTTCATATAATACCATAAAAACTCATGATCAGTGGAGAAGATTTCTAGGAAGGACTAGCTGATGAATCAACAGGAATTTATAAAGAAGCAAAACAAGAAATTTTTTTAATTTGCTTTTTTAATTTACTTTTTTAGGAATTGTCTGTGTGAAGTACAACTTCTACAGATGTCATTTTCTTTATTAAAGGTGTTTTTCATATTTTTCTGTGCGTGTTCAACTTTCAATGAAAATGAGAGAATTAAAACCTTTGTTCATATTCTTGGTTTAAAGAATTTCTCAAACTTACTTCTAACAAGCATTACTGAAATATTGCTACTAAAAATTACTACTTCATATTAAGCCTATCCATAATTGGGGTGATCTTATGGAAAAGACTTTCCAAAATGTTAAACGACCTTTTAAAAAGTCTGAACAATATTTTTTTTATAAAATCTTATTATAGGTATTACTTCAGTACAGGACAGAATTTCTAGGGAAGCTCATGCAGCCCACGATTGGCAAAGCTGTTAAGGTAGAAATGAGGGTAAAAAAAAAATGCGGAGTGAATAACACAACCAAAATTCTCATGAGGGTGTCTGCCAAAGACAGGCTTTTACACATGAAAAAGAAAGATGACCAATCCACTGTTTTAAACAGTAAACAGTAAACTACCAAGTGACTTGTCAAACAAAGGAGGAAACTTGAAGAAAAATCAGAGTTCAGAGACAGTGTAAGGGATGCAGCAGCAGTCAAACCTGTGTTGGCAATGCTGGAAATCACCCTGCAGTGCCACAGCCCTGCCCATGCAGGACAAAGCAGACATGGGGCAGTTTGAGCAGCTGCTCTCTGCTGCGTGGAGTGACACTGGAGGGTGCATCACTCAGGGTGATACTGCAGGAATCGCACCTCGAGTGTGCAAGTATGGCTGATTCCTCAGCAATATATCAAGGTGATGATGCCAGCAGAGGTGCATTTTAAAACAGAGCATCCCTTTTCTCCCACAGGAAGGGTGCATACAGAGATAAGTTCATTTATTTAACTTCATTCTTTCAACTGCATTCTTTTGTCTGAGTAAATTCGGCACAAGATGATAAAGTAGCTGAAGTCTTAGGCAGGAAGCTCCCAGCCCTCTCTAACTTACCTTGAGCTGTTGTACAATGGGAGGGCCTGAAGGTAATGCAAATGGGGAGATAGGGAAGCCATGATTGTGATCAGAAGCACAACCTGTGCAGATAAGAAATGGATAACGATCTGCCACAAGACAGAGACACAATTCACTAAGGCATAAAGAAGACCACAGGCCAAAACTCACCACTCAATCAATAATCACATGTAAGGTGCATGAAGAGTCTGTGAGGATCAGTAATACAGACTGTAAGATAATAAAGGTCCAGGAATTTCTTTGTTCTCAGCCCGTCTCTGGAGGCACCCAGTTCAAGCCGTTCCTGTTTCTGTACCACTAAATTATTAATTTTTTTTTTTCTGGAATCAGATGTCTGAGAATTTGCTTTGGGAAGCCTGGGCAAAGAAATTTCCTTAACAAAAGGGAACCAACCTTCTACTAGTGACTAAAAATATGGTGCCAAAAATAAGAGCAAAACAAATGTGCTTCCATTTCTAAATATCTATTGACACATTTTGAATGGACTTTTTTTTGCCAGTAACTGAAGACAAAAAATAATTAATTTTAATTTTAGGGTTTGTTATTATTATTATTATTATTATTATTATTATTATTATTATTATTATTATTATTATTGCTGCTGTTGTTGTTGTTGTAAAATAAATTGTGTTGAAAAGGAGCACAGAGATCATTTAGTTCCAATCTCCCTGCCATAGGCAGGTATACCTTCAACTAGGCCAGGTTGCTCAAAACCCCACTCAGTCTGGCACTGGACGCTTCACAGAAACCCAGATAGAAAATATCTGTAGTTCTTCCTTGTCCACAGATACAGGCACTCCATCATAGAAGACGTCTGGATGATTCAGGCACAAATTGCCCTTTGTGAAGCCATGTCACCTGTCCCTAACCACCTCCTTGTCTTCCATATGTTTTTACACATCTTCCAGCAAGTTCTGTACCATGATCCTGCTGCGTACAGAGGGGAGTTTGTCTTGTCAGTATTTTCCAGGGGCCTCCATTTTACCCTTTTTGACAATGGGTGTACTGTTCCCTTTTTTTCCAGTTACTGGTGACTTTGTCTTACTGCCATAACTTTTCAAATATAATGGACAGTGAATTAGCAACTGCATGAGCCAATTCCCTCAGGATTCTGGGATGCATCTCATCAGTTCCCATGGACTTGTGTATGTTTATATTCGTCAGGTGGTCTCGAACATGATCTTCACTTATTGTGGGAGAGACTTCATTCCCACTATCCTTGCCTTGAGGTTCAGGGACTTTAAAAGTATGAGAAAAGAAACTAACACTGAAAATTGAGGAAAAAAAATGCCCCAGCCTTATCCATGTTGGTTGCTACTAGTTTTTCTGTTTATTTACCAGGGGGAGTATATTTTCTTTAATTTTCTATTTCTGACAGATGTATCTTTAGAAGCCTTTATTATTCTTTGCATCCCTTGTCAAGCTACACTTTGGCTTTCCTAATCCCATCCCTACCTATCTGGTAAATGTCCCTATATTCTTCCCAGAACAAATGTCCCTGTGTATTTCATTCTAACAACTTAGTTTGATCAAGAGGTTTTTATTCAGCCATGTTGGTCTCCTGCTGTCCTTTTCCAACTTCTTACATGTGGGAATTTAGAGCTCTTTCACTCCAAGAATAATGTTCTTAAAGACCTGCCAGCTTTCTCCAGCTTATATTATGGTGAACAGGTGAAATAAGATATACTGTTAAAATAACAAGCATAAGATGACAGGATTGTTCTATTTTCTTTCAAGGTTAAAATATGCTATGTACAAATCCTGTTCTTTGTTCAGAAATCTATAGTTTGTTTTTGATTTTGTTTTTGTTTTTTGTTTTGTCTTTGGTTTGGTTTTTTGCTTTGTCATTGTCTTTGTCTTTGTCTTTGTCTTTGTCTTTGTCTTTGTCTTTGTCTTTGTCTTTGTCTTTGTCTTTATCTTTGTTTTTGTTTTTGTTTTTGTTTTGTTTTGTTTTTGGTTTTGTTTTGGTTTTGTTTTGTTTTTGTTTTTGTTTTTGTTTTTGTTTTTGTTTTTGTTTTTGTTTTTGTTTTTGTTTTTGTTTTTGTTTTTGTTTTTGTTTTTGTTTTTGTTTTTGTTTTTGTTTTTGTTTATTAAACAGAGGAGTACATAAGGATTAAACCTTTGACTTCCTTTCAAATCCAGTAGTAATACCAATAAATCCTCTCGGATTGCTTTTGAAGTTTAGTATCTAACCTCACAATATTAAAAAACTGAGCTATGAAATAGTAGCATCTGTATTCAAATACTCATATTTTACAGGTTTATGGTATTACACGATATATGTTTCAAATCCTCGAATTACTGTAAGCTTGTCATTTCCCCTCTCAAAGTACAAAGGAGTGCAAGTACGAAGTATGAAGGAAGCTGAAGTGCAAGATTTTTCTTCATTTGCTGAGCAAGCCTGATCTTATGACAACTGTCGCTCCAAAACATGAAGTATGCTATGAAAGTGTGCTCTCAGAAGCAAGCACGCAACTAGCAAGCAAAATAAATTTTAGACAAAAGTCCCTTGATATAAACTAGCTAATGCTAGTGATGAAAAGTGTACCTGTAGAGTTTTGGTAGGCATTGCCTAGTAACTAAGGAATGTTTGATGCATTCACTAAGAATTTGAGCATCTGATTATGAAGAAAATTTATTTTATTTTATTTTATTTTATTTTATTTTATTTTATTTTATTTTGTTTATTTTCTGACATGTTATTTTATATCGATACTTATTAATGTTCTGTGCTTAAAACTATAACTTTTTTATTGCATTATTTTATTTGGAAATAAGAAACATCTTTTACAATAAGCAAGATAAAATTTGCACATATACAATTGAAATTGGACCATATATATACTTCATGAGTATTTACCATTTTACCTCATAATCCAGGGGCCAGCATCAGCAACAGCTCTTCTATAATTTAGGAGGAATATCGTGATGCTAAAATATTCTACTACAAAATACATTTTAGCACAGGTGGATTTTGCCTGTTAATATATTCTGCTATCTTAATTTGAGAGACTTCTTGAAATATAGAGAATACTGAATTAAAATTATCTGAGTGCATTCTGCATGTGACACATTTACAGATACAGAAATAACTAATTATTTTTGTGAGAGAATTAATCAAGCTTGACAGAAACAACCAATAGCAATAAATTTTGTTTCCAAATTCATGTATTGAAGGAGGTTAATATTACCTACCTTAATAACAAAGCAAAATAATTAACATGTTTAGCTTAGGGTTTATCACTAGTGAGCCTACTCTAAAATAACTTCTGCACTTGAAAGCCTGAAGAATAATTGTAGAAAATCTTGACATATGATCCTACTAAAACACTGAAAATATGAAAACTATGATGGCAATCAATTACACTATTTTCAGAGGAAAATTTGGTTTTCCATATTATATTTCTACATATTGCACTTCTATAATTTATCACTGTAAATGAAAAACTATGATGACAACAATTATATTTACTGCATTTTGCATCAAATGAAAGTGTTTTGTCGCAAGATTTCATTTGCACTGCTACAGTTTGGGATTTAAGTGTTTTCATCTGTTGAAGGAAAACTTAAAACACCCATTTTTATTTTTAATTTATGGTTCTTTCACACTACTTAAATATTTTCCTCATAGCATCCACATTCCCTGCTTGTCTCTCTGGATTGCAGTAGCTGTGGATTGCTAACTATAGTATGGCATCTGACTTCTGACTCACTAGCCTAATCATGGATGTGCAGAGAGCAATGTTTGTGTAAATACTTAATATCAGACGGAATCTGATAGACTGCAGGACCCATATGTGTGCTAGCACACATCTAAGCCCTTGGACTGATGAATTGTGGTGCCTTTACTGGTAGCACATTACACTTGAACCTCACTGCCATAAGGGTGAGCAATAGAAATGGTCTGATCTTGCTCTTGCTGCCCGTCAGATCTCACCACCCCCTGAGGCACATATACAACTATGGATCCCATCAATGTCGCCCTGTTTTTTTAAGTTTTTCTAAGTTTTTCTAAGCCTTCTGATGTTTAAATTCTTGTAACAAACTTTCTCACGCACTTTTAGCAAATAATATTGTTTTACATTCTTTTGTGGAGGAGGAGAAATTTGATGGACTGTTGGTTTGTCCAGTGTCTTTGGAGAGGTGACATTGTCACCCTCCAACTCACTGTCACTTTTGAAAATCTATAAATGTTGGAGTCAGAAATTAAAAGCTCTCTTTTTTACCTTGGAGAGTTGCGTGTCTGCATAGTTTCATTTTGTGTCCTATAGCAACACATCAAGTCTGGCTGTGACTTCTGGTCTGTCCCTCCAGTACCCAGCCCTCAGACTCCTGATCTCTGTGCAGCCCTGGCTTCTCAGATACCACAGACACCTCAGTTTCAGGACAATTAACCCTCTCTTGTACATCTATGCCAGCTACGAGGTGGCATCAGTTTGTGCTTACGGTGTAACAAGGAGATGGTTGCCTATTTATCGATGTTAGAGAGAGATCAAATTCAAATACGGGAAGAATAATTTGTCCTCAGATAAGTTCCTCAAATGGCTCCCAATTTCATTTGTTCTTTAAGTGGCCACAGCCACAAACATAGCCAGGCCTGTCAGCTGCTAGAGGAATCTCACTGCAGACACAAGTATCTCAGTGGAAATCCTCTTGGCCACTCTACTTACTCTTCAATCTTGGTTATGACATACTCTTCCATTAGCATTGCTTCAGATGGAGAAATTTGAGTTTATTTTCTGAGCTGATCAGCTCTGAGCTAGCCTGGCTTCTATGCAAAGTTACTAGAGGATCTTGGGCTGTAAAGTCCTTGTTTGTGGCAATATGCAATTTTATCACATTTCAATCTTTCAGAATCTCACAGAGCATGTTTTCATTTAACAGCTGTGCATCATGCTGCCTCTGACAATGTTATCTTCACCTGTCACATCCTTTTCCTTCCCCCTTCTGTTTCTCTTGCTGCCTGTTATAATGATCTGTCTCACTGGCAGAATGAGTAGCAGAAGAGGTTAGGTGCACACTGTACACTTGAGCTCCTTTTCTCTGCCTGCTCTGCAGACATGATAGGGAAAATCACAGTAAGGTTGACTACACAAATAATCCATGTCAAGTTTATTCCATTCATTCATTATCCATTCAAGTTTATTACAAATTTGAAATCATGCAACTTTTCCTTTTTTGTGCCTTTATTTTGAATGGGCTTGTCAAAAAAAAAGGCAGGTGGTTCTCTTTTCCCTAGCCGCTCTGTATTTCAGTCAATGTCAGAGATCTCTGCTTGGGGCTCAGTGGGCTCCTCCCAAGACTCAGGAAGATCATTTCTAAATACACACTGTTAATAAAAGCATGCTTTACCCCCCCTCCAGAAGCAGCTGAAACATATTAAAGCCAGCTACTTAAACAAAATGATAGTTGAATCTTAGCTGTGCCATAGAGGATTGGCATTTCCAATGGCGATGTGTCTTCAAAAGTACTGTATGTGAAAATTTCACTTCAGGGGGTTTGAACAGACCTGGTGCTTTCCAGAGATCACTCTCCCCATCACAAATAAGAGAGATCATACTACTTTAGATACAGCAAGTTTTCATAGGAATAGAGTATGATCAAAGACTTTTTTTCCCTAGCTTTTATAGTCCCTTTCTCTGGCAAATAAGGAGTAAAAGTGAAGTGAACATTTGGATTGCCTGAGGCAAGCTTATGAACATAGCTCAACTCTTTTGCAGCTTATATTGTCTTCTGTTTGGATTTGATAACTCTTCAACTAAGCCTTTCCTTCTCTAGTGCAACTGTGATCCTCCCTGAACCGATTCTTTTCAACAAAATAATTGCACAGAACTGAATGTTCTTCAGAGAAGAAAGAAAAACAGCCAATTCAAACATAGAAAAAATGTATTTTGCATTCAGTCTGTTAAATTTTAGCCTTTAATAATCCCTAAATTGCAGGAAAATAATCGTAATCTCTCATAATAATTATCATATTGTGCAGTCTAAAATATTTATATTTGCTACAGACTAGAACAAAAGATTGTCAGTTTAGTTTCATATAGTAAATCCTCAGCCTTTTATGCAATGCAAAATAAGGTGTAACCTGGCTATATTTTCAAGTTGAATTTAAATACAAGTTGAGCTAAGAATGAAGTTTTAATTGACTGAGGTTGCTGAAGGAATGGAACATTGATCACAAGGGTTAGGTATTTGGTTTAGTTTTGGGGTAATAGCTCGCAAGGTGAAAAGTTGTGGTAGTGTGATCACTTTATTTAAAGAAAATACAAAGGGGAAAATATCTGAAAAAAAAAAAGAGTGAAGGAACATCCTATGTAGATTTCCTTTTCATTATTAAAATGCTGAATTGATAGATATACTTACAGAGAGATATATATTTATAGTGCAATTTCTGTTCTTATATAACTATGTTTCAGTCCAGAAATGTTTGCTTTAGGATACTAACAGAAATGTTTATAATAAAAAATACCTCATAATAGAAACTGAAGAGAACTTTTTGTCACACATATTTCTATCTCAAAAGCTACATAAATCTACTCGTAAGTATTTGATAGTTTGTTCTTCACTAATACATTAAGTAAAGGTCTCATCCCAGAGAAATTTTTCATATTTTGCATTTTTTTTCCAAAAAATGTTTCATTAAAGTTATTCTATGTTGTGCCAAACATTGAATGTTCTCATTTCTTTGTGAATTAATTTTTATTTTCAGTTCATATGCTGCCCAACATTTTGAATTTCTGTGGCATTACTTACATATAAACAGTGAGAAATACTGATTAGGGTTTATGACAGTGTTATAAGGAGAAATCCAAAGTCCTGTACCTGTGGATGAACAACCAGTATATGTTGGGGGCCACCCACCAGGAAAGCAGCTTGGTAGAAAAAGCCCTGGAGATCCTGGTGGCCACCAAGTCATACATAAACTAGGGAATTGCTTTTGCTGAAAAGATGGTTAGTGGTGTTCTGGGTTGAATTAGATTAAATATTGCCAGCAGGGAATTTATCTTAAATTATAGGGCTTTCCATTAAAGAACACCAGGAAAGAGCAGATTTTAAACCTATTAGATATTTACATATATGATTGAAAATAGAGTCTGTTCCTATATACTACAAATGTTCTTTATGTCACTGGGTCTCTATTTCAACAACTGCTTATTTAGTTTTGAAATTGCAAATGTTTCAGATAATCTGTCACTGAAGAGAGATCTTTAGTTATGGCAACAGCTTTTTACAGTCAGTATAATGGGCCATAGCTTATGAATCTATGAATGAGATTTTAAAATTTATTTGATTTAAAAGATTAGTATCTCAAGGCCTACAAAAGATGCACATTAAAAGCTTCTCATTTAAGATCTGGTCCCTACTGTCAACCAAGTTACGAAGTACTAGATTTCAAAACTTTGATATTTATTAATTAAATAAATATTTTTTTATCAAAGTTAGCACTTTGTTGGGATGAATGCTTCCTCATTGGAGAGAATTTTTTTTCAGCATGAAAGCAATCAGCTAGAATAATAAACCTCTCAAATAGTATTTAGAGTTCGGGAAGAATCAAACACAGTATTCCTGAGGTAAGAAAAAGATTGTGACTAATGATAGCAGTTGCTTATTCACCACATTGATAGGCTTATGAACTTATAACTTTCATTGGTGCACTCAAAACAACCTGGTATGCCAAGAAACATGACAGTAATAATTTTTGGTGCAAGACAATGGTTAACACTGCTATATTGTCTTAAGACTATGTGGAAAGGCTATTTCTGTTTAGCCTGGACTCTGCAGAGCACTATTCTCATTCTTAGTTGTTAGGAGATGCTGCACTTTTGGACTGCCTAAACTGTGTCTGCTTAACATTCTTTGTCGCTATGCTGCTTGTATCATAATCTTGTTTAACATGAAAAATATTCATGTGGCAGGCTCTTTGTCTTGATATCTTCACCATCCTCTAGGTAGCCACTATTCCTGATAATTACTGTAGGAGCCAACAGTGATTTTCTCAGCAGCTTTGCCTTGCTGCTGTGTGTGGTTTATCAGCTTTACTACAGGTCACTTGCAACATGTAAACTGAACCATGTATATGCCAAAACAATGGGATTCAACTGGTGAATTAAAAATAATATTACAGAATATACATGATAAGATGCTAGATTCTGTTTTAGTTAAAATGCTAGGAAGAAAAGATAGTAGCTTGGAAAGGTATTACCTTATAAAATATATTTAAATCAAAATATTGTAAAACAGTGCTGTGAAATGCACATAATTTTATTTAATGATACTATTTTACAGAATTTTTTCCTAGATATAGTGAGCTTGAATGATATATGAAATAAAAGACTAGCCTTCTGAGACTTGGATTCCAATATATCTTGTTAAGATTGTTCAACCACTACTTTTAAATATAAATTTTGAGGAGGAGATGAAGAAGAAAACTTTTGCTTATGACAGTGAAAACTGCTGAGTTTATGGCCTTCATTGTCTTAGTGATCTTTAATTAAAAATTATATCAACAAGTATGTGGAAATGAGATAAAATTTTTGAAGTCCAGACCATTACTATTAGAAATATCCCAGACTCTTTACTTCAAGGTAATCTTATTTTACAAATCCATAAAAAAGCCCAGTAACAACTCAGGCCTTGCAGTATTTAAGCCTGCCTCTGGTGGATCTGCCTTTGTCAGTAATGCTCACTGATCCTTTAGAAGTCATAGATAACTCTCTGACAGGACACAATCCCAAGGTGCAAATGCACAAGCATGAAATGCAACAGCACATCCTTTCACACCAGGCATTAATATGGCCAGTACTGTAAGTTTCCTCTATCCTCAGCCTTGGCTGCATGTGGAACTGGATTTCTCTGAAAAACTGATGACCTCCACACAACAAATGAGAAAATTTTGGAGCTTTACATTTTGGTAAGCATTTCTAAAGCTGTGCTGTATTTTTTTTTTCCTTCTTTTTTTTTTTTGGGGTGGGGGGGGGGGGTGGAACGAGGGAGGTACCTGCATCTCTATACATATATAAATAAGATTTACTGACAATTTCTATGACTACTCTCTGTAATTCATGAACAATAATGCTAACATCTATTATTACTGCTTTTTTGAAAACTTAGGAATTTCATTTTGAAATGAAGACATCCTTAGCACAAGTATGTAACCATGGAAATGAATTCTAACATTAGTAAAAAGAGATTTTTTGTAAAATAGTTAAAAGAATGCATTTAAACACTAGATTTCCAAAGTCATTAGGCATTTAATTCCAAATTCATTAAATATTTACTTATTTAAAGTATTAATATTTAGCCTTTTCCAGTTATTTTATGAAATCTGAAATATTTGAGAAAATAAAACCTAATTTTTAGTTATAGCCTGCTTATGTGCATTTCCAGTTCACTGCAGATGCAAACAAGATGTATAGATTAGCCAACAAGTATCCTGAGACAAACATGTTGTATACTCTAGGGAAACAAACAAGTAAACAAAACCCCATAAATTTCCTATCCAAGAAAACCCAAAACAAAGCAAAAGCAACCAACAGTAAGGAAACAAGAGATTAAAAAGAAAAAAAAAAAATCTAGATATTAAATCCAGAAAAAGAGACCCTCTCCTGTTTTGAAATCTTTAAAAAATACCCAAAGTAACTTTATAGGAAAATAGGTTTGTTGAAGATTGTATGAATATTTGGAAACATCTTAAACAAACATTAAATTACTTCATAGGGTCAAGAGCTTTATAGACTTGAAATACCAAAATTAATGTCGCATGTGAAAGCTTGTGAAATTTTAATTCACTGTTTTAGGGTCGAGCTTCAGCATTAAAATACAGTCTTACCTAATTTACTTCTTCTGCTTTCTTAAGACAGATCTTAAGACAATCAGAGTACATGAAAGGTTAGCATGTGTGGGATCTCAGCACCTCAGGATGGAGGGGCAGAGAGGCCGAGACCACCCTTGGGGGGCTCGGGAATCCTGGAATGTTGCCAGAAGTGTCTGGTGGCTGGACTTTGATCCTACACAGGAGATGAGACCTGTATGAGGATAGGAGGAATTCACTGGGTGAATGGTGAAGGGATAAGTTAGCTAAAGTGTAAAACACGGGGTTTAGGATTTTGGTACAGGGGGGTCTAAAGAAGTAAGATGGAGGAATTGGGGCGTGTCCTGTCCTTCTTCTTCTTCTTCTTGGCCTCCATCTTCTGTGGTGGTGGTGGCACTTTGGGATTGGTCATTACTAAAAGTGCACCGGTTAATAAGGGTAGAAGGTATTGGAGTAAAATGATAAATATTGTACACGTAACTTAGGGTATAAAGATAAGTGACCGCCCGGGGGCTTGGGGAGTGTGCCCATGGCTGACTTGCTGTGCAGACCTCTGTCGGGCTGAAAGAAAATCTTTTAGATAAACAATTAATAAACACCAAGACCGAGACAAGATCAGAAGTCTCTCCTCGTCCTTTGAAGCGTCGGCTCTCCAAGGCCATCCCTGGGCCTTTCCAGGCCACCAGAACAGCAACACAGAAAACCTTACAAGCATGGACATGAAAATAAACCTTCTTTTTTTTTTTTTGTCAAACTGATTAATGTTTAACATAATTTCAAATAATTTTTCCAGTCCAAATTGTCCATGGAAATTGCTCTAAAAGTAAATGGCAAATTTTATTCTGAATTTTTCTGTCTGTCATCACCATGTGACTAGAATTTATTAATGCATATTAACTACACTCATTTATTGTCTTGCAATAGCATTATTCCCATTTTTACAGAATGGCAAATGAGCTGGAGAAAGATTTAATTAGTAAGTTTCCACTCAATTTGGGTGAGATTTGATAGGAGATAAACATTATTTTTTCAGCACATTTGTCATTAAGTGAATGAATCAATGCTGTCACTTTCAGCAGTTTTACCTGGGATTGGTAAAAGTTCAGACCTGAAAGACTACCAGAAAAGGAAGAACATTATGCTAGGGAAAATTGATTGAGAAGTGTCTGGAGGGGCTTGCTGAGTATCTGGACAAAGGAAGAGAGAATAGGAAGAGAGAATACAAATCAGGTAACAAAATATTACCCGTGATAACTGGGGGACACATATAACTTCTCTGGGCTACCTGTCCAATGTTTGACCATCCCTTCATTGATTTTTTTTTTCTTTTTTTTTAATGTTTGAGTGGTATCTTTTATATTTCAATGTATGCCCCTTGTTTCTTGCTGTGTTGCAGAGCACCACTGATCTTCGCTCTGCCTTCTTTAAACTGTTTTAAAACTCTCCCACTAACTATCCATGGATATTAATAAGACCTCCTGAGCCTTCTCTTCGCCAGGAGAAACAGTTTCAGCTTGTTCAGCCCTTCTCAGGTGACAAATGCTCCAGTCCTTTGATGATCTTGGTGTCCCTTCACTGGATCTGCTCCACTATGTCCGTGTCTCCCTGGCGCTGGGGAGCCCAGGCCTGGACCCAGTGCACCAGATGTGTCTCACCATTGCAGGGGGATCACCTCCCTCATCCTTGCTGATAATGCTGCTCCTTCTGCAGCCCACGATACTGCTGGCCTTGCGTGTTTTTGGGACGCTTCTGATGATTTATGTCCTGGTATCACCTCAAGAAAATATCTGGTTTCCTTTCAATTCAGTTGCTCCCTTTGAAGCATGGACTAAATGTGGTTGTATGGTTCTCAACCTCCTTTTGTCCTTTGCTTCACAAAACAGGACTGGCATCTTTCTGGATTCCCTAGATCCTTCAATCCTCACAGATGTTAAAATATGAATGATTAGTAATATATTGAATTCTGCAGCAATTTTTTAATGTTGCAAGTGGATTTTGAACATGTTATAAATTGTCCTGAATTTTAACAATATAGGATTTCTAGATAACAATGTGTATTATTCATGTACGTAATCACATACTAATATACTTAGCTACTAAGACGTCATTGTGATCTGAGTGGTGGAGAGTGCTTACACAAATACATTCATAATTTAATCAAATTTTCCAATTAAAAAACAGCAACAACAACAACAAACAAAACAAAGAAACAAAAAAATTCCACCTGGCATGAATATGCTTTGATTTAAATAAACAATTTATTTTTAATATAGTGTCAGTCTATACATGGAGTCCCTACCATCATATTGCCATTTAACAAGTAAAATTTCATTATTTTTACTTCCCTCTGTCAAAGTGGAGATGAATTTTCCCTGCCAAAAGGCATTTTCTGTCTTTTGGGACTTGAGTATTTGTGAGGATCTGATTTATATTAGAAAAACTTTGAAGTTGCACAGCTGAAATGATCTTTTCCTTTCAGTGTATGACTCTCAATATATCTCCTTCAAACAGACCTGAAGCATGGGTGTGGGTGTATTCATCTGTGATGAGAGGTTTCTTTTACAGTTGCTGTGTCTGAAAGCTTTGATGCACTGTCTGTTGGGAAATCCTGAGACTAACCAAAATGCATTCTCGGATGATGATCTTTTGGTGTCTGTGATTGATTAATAGGAGTCTGAAAAACTTTAATAATGACAGAAAAGTTGTATTTCGAGAAATATAATTAAGAAATTCTTACTCAGGTAATCATTAAAATTTTCAAGATTCTTTTAAAAGGTTTTTTTAATTCTTATAATGCTATGAAGAAGAGGAAAACCACTAACATCTGAAAATCCATCAAAATATCTTTTTCTTAATAAATATCAGCCACAAAATTATAGGAACTTAAAAGGAGAAAATTACATGCAAATATTTATTTGTAACTCTGTTTATAAATCAGCATGAATAGTTCATTGCCAGCATGCATCAGAGAAAAATGATCATGGAATCATGGAATTGCTTGGTTTGAAAGGGACCTTAAAGATCATGTACTCCTAACCCTTCGGCAATGGTCAGGGACATCTTACACTAAATCAAGTTGCTCAAAGCCTCATCCAACCTGATTTTAAATCTTGCCAGGGATGAGGCATTCACACCTTCTCTGAGTGAACTTTTCCTGTGACGCACCACCATTATAATGGATTCTTACTTATGTTTTTTGGTTTGTTTTTTTTTTCTTGGTTGGGTTGGGTTTTGGCAGGGAGTGAGTTCAATGGGTTTTTATTTATTTTGTTTTCTTGTTTTTTGGGATTTTTTAATTTTGTTTTAAAGCCTTTCTGGTAATTTTGTTACTCTGGTAATACTCTCTAAGAAAGAATTTAGACAGTTCTATTTCAAATATTTGTGTAAATAAGGATCCCATTGAAATAACTCAAGACAGACCACTGAAGATAGTGTTATTGTTGAGGAAGATGAGTCTGGCCATCTCCAAAGGTTCAGAAGAAAAATTATAATTATGACCAGAAAAGGCTCTGCTTACATGTAGTTTGGCCAATCATCTAAATGGAGTCTATAATGGATTTCAGACTTATACAGCAGGAAAAAAAAATCAAACCTCAGTTATCTGAGATTAATAGGCAGAAGACGAGGTCAGTCAGGATAAAAAGTAAAAATCTCTGACCTATTGTAAGGGCAGATGAGATGACCAAATTCTGCTAGCAGTGGAAAGGTCTGGATAACCTTTCATAAATTTGCAGTATATTTTGCTTGGAATAAAGACAGAGGTTTCTTCAGAGCACTTCAGGCATCATTTTCCTGCAAAAGAAAAAAGGCACCCAGAATAAAAGTTCATGAGGCAGTATTGTCAGACATAGTAGTAAAACCCTCCGCAGGAGTATTAATCCATCCCAGAAGTCATATGTTCTTGTCAAAGTACAATTATAATGTTTAATCCTTCTTTTGTCTCCTCAGAGAATGTCACTCCTGTGGAAATATATGTCCAGCAATGTCAAAGTCATCACAGCAGTCTGTGTAGGGAACATTTATCTTTTCGGATGTTCAGTGAACTGCAGCAGTATTAAATCCACATTTATACGTAGGGCTATGCCCAGGACAATCAGGAACTCACGGGGACTGTATTCAATTTTTACTCCTTATTAACAGAGAATGTGCTCCTCTACAGAGATAAAGGTTCTGAAGGACAAAGGTAATAAAATGTAAATTTAAGAAAATTTATGTGGCAGAGAATAAAGGGAGATGAGGACATAGCTGCCGCAGTCCTTCTACTGAGGTTGCACTTGTTTCACTATTTTTTATTTTAAAAATATCTATTTGTCAGCTATACTCCTATGGAATTCCTTCTGAGCACTTACTAAGAGTAATACATACAAGATCTACAGAGAAATTCACAGAATCAACAAAATCATAAGTGAAGATCAGGTATTAATGTTGAGAAGTATATTACTCAGGCAGTTGCCTCATTTCAGCACAACTTTTGAAAATGTGTCTTGCACACTTCAGTGTAAGTACCATAATTTACTTTTGTCTGAGTCACAGAGAATTATAGTATTCCTATCTGACATTAGCAAATTTTTCTCTTTTTTTGTGTGCGTTTCCTGAGTTCATTAATCTTCAGACAATGCATGATACAGATAAACCTCTTACCTCAGGATGGTTGACAAGAAAAAAACAATAACCTCCCACCCCCCTCCCCACAAATTATCAAAAATTTTATTTATCTTATTAATTAGGAGTACAGAAAAGCTGAAATTTGCACTGCTGGTGTCAAGTTAATCAAACTATTGTATGTTATGTGTAAGTGAACCCAAAAGATTGAATGTATGTCATTATGAAAATATGGCCAGGTATTAAGTACCTGCTGAACAAGGTATTACAGTTACCCAATGTGTTTGAGTTAAAGGAATTCCAAGATAATTCAAATAAATATAGAACTGTAAATGTGGTCTTTTTCATAGTAGATACTAATCCATCAGTTTATTTGCCAAGCCAAAGACCATGAAGAAAAAGTCAATCTTTAGATAAAGCCTTGGATTATAGCATTAAATTAAATTTTTTTTCCAGAAAAGCAAGACGTGGTGCTTATGGATGATCATAGAATATCTAGCAGCATATTATGTTCATTTGTTTCTGAGATTAAAGACTACAAAAATGAAGATTTTCCTTAAAAAGTCTTAAGACACAAACATTGACTGCAACTTGATGAAATTTGTGTAAGAAATTTTTGTAAAACACAATACATCCTTTTAAAAATACTGATGGTGTTCTTCTGCTACATCTTGTAAGGTCATGGCAAATTAATCAGCACAGTTTTATTTTGAGACTTATCACATGGTTTATGTTAGTGCATGGTCACCCCCAAAAATGAGGTAAGTAGTCATGTGAGCCTGGCAGTACAGACACATCTGTTCAAAATTCATCCAGCAACTTGGAGTGAGCATCATCCATGTTTGTATTTATATATGTGTATGAAGAGTACTTCTATACAAAACAAATGAACATATATAAAAATTGCATATAAATATTTTCTAAATCTAAAAAATAAAAGTGAGTCTCATCTCACCAAGATATAGTTAGGGAAAAATATTTATCAAATCTGAAATACTTGGAATTGGTTGAAAGTACATACATATGCTTTTTACCTACTCACCACTACATTCCTATTAGAAAATTATTTCAATGACCTGTGTTGGAATTCTGCAAACAAATTTCTTCAATTATTTTAGCATTTTGCTCTTAGAGGTTTCTTCAGCAATGTTAGCAAACCAAAAATAATCCCAAATAACATTTGTTCATATTTGTTCTGACTTTTCAGGATTTTCAGAGTGATCATCTGACCAATATTTCAAGCTCTAACTGAAGAAATATGCAGGAGAACTCCTGTATTATGTTGCACAAAGTTTCCTGGGTTCTAGTCTTGTGTGCCTCCATGATATTACAGCAACAGGGACAATGCCTGAAACCATTACAGTACCATTATAGAAGGTTTTCTCTGCTTTTCAGACAGTTTCACATAAAAAACTTTCTCTTTTCACTATTAAGGATGAGTAGCCTTCCCTGCTGGTTTTCATCTTAATTCTCCAAGTGAAAACTCAAACTGTGGTAACCCCAGTCTAAACAAAAAAAAAAAAAAAAAAAGAGGATCAAAGCTATCAAACTGAAAACTTTCAGTTTCCAGTCAGTGTCTCGTTTCTTGAGTAAAATAAAGTTTCCTGATTCTTCAGAACTTATGTGGATCTCATGCGTCCGCATCTTTTAGGTTTACACTTTAAAATCCTAGACCATCTTTTAGGTTTACACTTTAAAATTACTTCCTCTTTCTTCCCAATGGGATTCAGTTTTGTTCCTTGCATGAATGTCTCTATGATTTCAGATTTTCCATGTAGTGGAGTCTGACTTTTAATGTCTATCTTGCCACAAGTAAAAGGAACATTTTCCTCCTTTTTGTAACAAAGAGATATAAGACAATGTTCCTATTTAGGAAATGTAATGATACTATATTCTAGTTTTATTTTCAAGGTAAATGTATAATACATTTGGTTACTATGGAAAATTTTTCATCGGGAACATTTCTTGTCCAAGAGGAGAAGACGAGCCATTCATTACTTGGAAGAGGAAACAATATCAAGGAATACTGGGTATAAATCATGGAGGAATGAGTTTAAAAATCACTGCACAGAAATTTCCAGTAGTCATTATCTTACTGTATGAACATTTCTAGACTGATAGGACGACTGTCATTTTTCATTACTGTAAATGACTGAAATCAGAAGCTGCTCTGAGTCAAGAGATGTGCTGTCAAATTTAACAAATTTAATTATTAAAGATTGCCACTATGTTCTTTATGAATCTGTACCTTAAGATAAAAGTTGACATTTATGCAGTATCCCCCTCACTAAAGTTTAGTTGTATGCACCACACCTCTATTTCTGAGCTATTTAATTAGACTCCCCTTATGAACAGTTGGACTGTTAATAAGTCTGAACAATTAGACTTCCCCTTTTGAAAGAGAAAGAGAAAATTCTAGTATCATTTCTCTTTCCCTAACTATCTAAATTAGTTCACCTTATGCAAAAAATCAGAGAGCCTTGAGGCATGGCTGGATCCTATGAAATATTCTTATTACTCCTTCCTTTTCAGCCTAAGAAAGTAGTTTGTTTTGAAGAATATTTTCCCTCCATGCCTTAACATTAATAAGCTAAAATATATCTGAAGAGACTTAAAGTGAAACACTATAGAATGGAATTGGAAAAGAAGGGAAGATTATTGTGGTTCACTGGGTTTCAGAAGAGAATATAAGTAACAAGGAATTTGAATAAAATAACTTTTCTTTCAGTGTTAAGGAGGGACCAAAGAAATGGAAGACCAAAGAACTAGGAGAGGAAAGGAGAAATTGTGAAGACAAGACTGAGGACTGTGAAAAGGGTAGATCTGCTGAGGGATGTTTAAGGAGTGGAGAGAAAAACAGTTATTTAATAAAATAATTTAATTTAATTTTTTAGTATAGTCATTTTTCTTTTTCAATAAAACTCTCACCATAGAAATTTATAAGTGGCAAGCACGCATACTAATGCAAATTTAATTTACATTTAAAGTACTTTATTATATTTATTCCTTAAACCTTCTTTTTTTGGTCTATAAAAAAACAGTGTCCCATGGCTGACATATCTAAAAGGTCTTTAAAAAAAGGAATTTATTACATATTTCAAATAACCACATTTCCTGATAGTTCAATGTCACTTCTACACTTCTATAATGATTTCTTTACTCTCTTCACTTAACACAAACATACAAGGAAGATTCAGATAGTTTTAAGGGAACACCATGCAGAAAGAATTCTGGTTTTCCTAGATCTACTATGCTTTCCAAAACAAGAATAAATAACTGTTCTAATGCTAAGACTTCTATTTTATCTACCAGACACATCTCTGAACAAAAATGTGAGATATTTTAATTTTTCTCTGCTGTAGTAGCACCAGATATATCCCTGTCTGATATCTTACTATCCACTTTAAGAAAGTGGCCTTGAAGTTTTAAAAATACAAGCTCATATTTATGGCGTTATGAGTTTTTATGTAAGCATACTTATTGAAAAGATTATGATCAAATTTACCACATACAGCTCATTTTCATGCACAAAATAAGTAGTGAGCTTGTCTTTCTCAATTTACATTTTTCTTTTCTTAGTTCAAGGCAACTGACTAAAATGAGATTAAAATTTCATATATTGTGTATTTCATGCATCAGAAGCCTGTTCAATATTCATTATTAACTCTGATAGCAAAGGTTGTCATACCACAATATTTGTCTTGTATTAGGGTTTAAAGCCTTCAACCGTGTATCTATTGTTGGCACATTTTTAATAATTTCTGCTTAAACTAAACAAAATTGTTTCTGCTTTTTGATGCAAGGGTGTATGAAACCATTGTGACCACTACAATGTTCAGTCATTTGAAAGTAACATACCTGCTACTGAAAATTTTCCTATGAAATTGTAATTCCTATTGCAAGGATTAATGCTATTAAGTGACGCATAAGTTTGACATGATACATTTTACATTTCTGAAAGTAAAGCTTAAAAGTGAAAGATTAAATACTTAAAGCTGTACAATATTTTCAAATGTTTATCATACCAACTTGAAGCAAGAAGTATCTTCCTAGTGCTACTGGAGAATTTCACACAATTGAAAAGAAAAAGAATAACATAGACATAAAGACTCTATTATATGACTTCACAATTTACATCCTACTGAGTAAATCTCAGGAAATTAATATACAAGTCACCTTTTCTTCCCCTTTTTGTTGACATTTTTTAGATGTCTCATAGGTCATATGAAGGACCATCCATTATTCTTGGCATTTATCAGCCATTTGTGGCAGAAGGAGAAAATAATATTTTCATAAAAAGCTTTGCAATGGCCTAGTAATGTATTAGTGAGAAGCTGTTATGTAATATAACCATGCATTGGTGCCTCAATGGAAATATTTGCCACCTATCAAAACCAACTCCAAAAATTTAAATTATTGGGAAAAAAAAGGAGATATGTGTATAAAATAAAAGAAATCTTCAACTGATAAAAGATATGATGAAACAAAGAAAACAGAAGAGAAAAATATAAAACCTTAATAAAAATGGCTAGAAGAAAAATTGAGAAAATACTTCCTCAAACTTATTAAGACATAAATTTGAATTTCTCAGATGCAGAAGAATGACAAAGAATTTACCATGTGCATAGATGATCATGACATAAAAGAACATGCAAGAATTGTAAATAAAGTCTATCTTTGTAGAAAATTGAACTATTTCAGTTGTTTCTTATGGAGGAGTTATGGAAATTGGCTACTTTGAATTTTTCCTTTACCACCAGAATAGACCTAGTGCTAATCAATAAAGTAAAATACTCAGATTTCCAGGAGCAAATGGTTTTCATCCCAGAGTGTTAAAGGAAGCCAGATACAAAGTTGTTAAATAATAAGACTGGCTTTAATTTACCTTTGGGAATTACATATGAAGAGTAATACATGAGTTAATAAGATTTAGGGACATATGAATATCTGCATACAGTTAGGAGTGAGTTTTACATAACTGTAACTGTTGGAAATTGTGGCAACGAATAAAATTATTAGCTTAAAAATATCAGGAAAAGTCAATGTCTTTTATTTTAAAGGAAGTCACACTGGAAAAATAAATTAGAAATCTTTGAAAGACTTGCTTAAACAAAGTGCACCTTAATTTCCAAAACCTTTTAAGATGATGTTGCAAATCTTTTTATAGAAACTAAGCCATCATGGGATGAATGCAAGATCACAACAGGGATAAAAAGGAAAATGTGTGAAAGATTATTACATTTGAAACTAACAAAAAATTATGCTTTACTGTAAAACTAAATCCTGAATTGAATGTTCTAATAACTTGATAAAAAGGTAAAATTAAAGGTCAATAGATATAATCCTGTGTCAAAAATTAAATTAATTTAAACAAATTGTAAACATTTATAAATTATCTATATAATCTTTAAAAATAAATCTGCAATATCATCATCATAAAATGCAGCCATGTGAAAGGTAAATATTTCACAACTTTCTAATAAAATAAAGGAAAAAATAGTAAACATACGGATGGCACTGAACCTCCAGGACATAAATTTTAAATACGGTATATAGTTCAGGAACCATGATATAATAAAATTGCCTTTAAAAAAGCAGTAACAAGTTGACAAAGAACTGTAGCTACAGAGTAAGTACAGTAAAATGAAAATAAAATAAGTATCTTTAAGCAGAAAAAAGATGCCATGGATGAAAGATAGTGAGTTATGCAAAATAATGAGTAAATTAAAATGAAAATATTTGAGAAAACAAGGAAAGAGAACTCATTCTTACTTTGTTATAACACAGGAATTCTTTCTTTTTGACAATACAAAAATTTTTGTTGCCTACTCAAGTTTTCAGATAGTGAGAGAAGCTAGGCAGGAGTAGGTGACAAACTAACCCCATAAACTTTTTTTCTGAAGCTCCTGTTGGTGGTCACTACTCAAAGATAAAATTACAGAGTTAATGGATCTTTCATCAGAAATAGCACAGCCATTTCTATGTTCTTACAGGCAGGTTTTCTTGTTCTTTGTGAAATATTCAAAATAACTCAAAGTCTGTCATGATGTGTTCCCAACTAATTTCCATTAGGCAGCGTATGCTTTTCTCTCCGATACAGCAGAAAGCCCTTCATTTGATTCTTCCTTATACACTGGACACACCATAGAGGAATTTTTGCTATTACTTTATTTTACCAATAGTATCAGCTGCAGAAGTCCATTGATGTTTGGCCTAAACTCTTTGTTCAACACAGGCCTGGGTTACCTAATGAAATTCTAGATATCTTTCTGCTGTCATACTAGGGCAATCCTGAGATATTTTAGCATCACTATTATGTTTATCTTATACAGCCATGGGATTCATCAAACTCTTCAAAGGCAGTTTCAGGAAGGCTGAGCTTTGTATTTGTTTTTGTAATTTATCCTTTAAATGTGTCTTGGTGTAATGGTACCAGGCATCAGATGAAGGCATCTGTCAGGCTCTGAAGGACTCTGCCTGTGGTCAGACAGCCTCTCTTTTATGTTTGCCTGTTTGGTGAATATCTTTGACTTGCAATATAATACCATCAAAAAGAAAATAAAAAGAGAGAGAGAAGAAAAAAACCACCAATTTTGTGTTCTTTAATGTTCTGAATTAAACTAATTTTCTATATTTTAAAACCAATGCCAATAAAGCCTGCATGAGTGAGGCAGGCAGCTAGAGGTAGGTAACACAGGTAGTTAGGCTATAGAAAACACAACAAAAATGAAAAATAATCCCTACAGCTGCTTAATTCTTTGACTACTACAGGTCACAGGCTGCCATTATAGACAAATGCCAGCATAAATTTTGATAAAAAGAAATTAATAATTTCCATTTTGATTTTTTTTTAACCTGCTAACCAGGTTTTATAATTCAAACAATTTTTCCTTGTTTAAGAGATTTACTAGTTTCCTGATCCTAGTAGTGTAGGTTAGGTGATGCAAGAAAGCATACTCACTACAATGCACTCCTATCTTCTAGCTTGGATAAAGTCAAGGAAATTTATTCCCATTGCTTCAAAGATACCATCTTTATCTTCAGAAATTTAGCCACAATTTTATTTCCTTGGTCCTTTAAAATTCTGAAAATTCCTTTAGATTCATAGTAGGACTTCTTGTTGTTAAGCTGCCATTTTTTTGCTGTCCTTCTCCATTTAAGAAATTGTCTGGCTACCAAATACTGTATGAACTTTAAACTTCCTATCTATGGTGAAACTGTAGGGGGAGGAGGGAGGGGCTATGCAATTTTTTTAAGAATAGATTTATAAAATATGTATTAATTATAAATGAACTTCCTCTGATGAAGTGTAGGTCTGTGGCACTGTGTTAAAATTACTTAGAACTTCTATTAGTAAATTTCCTGGAAGTTAAATATCTGGGTTTACCTTCATCAATTTGCCCTAAGGAATTTAAAGAGATAAGGCAGGAATATAACTGTACAGCGTGTAAATATAAGCTCATGTACCTAAAACTGCTCAAGATCAGGAATCTAAGCTAGTCGAAGCAGGGTACATAACCAATCAACATATAAGTGATTAAAACTACCTAAATTAGATGAGAGCAAATTCTGAAAATAGGAAGATCCAGGACTACATTTCACTGATGATTATTTTGCCTCATATCTTTTTAATGTTAAAGGATCATAAACTGCAAAATGTAATATATGAAACATTTTATGCAGAGCTAAACCCCAGAAATTCTGTATGATGTATGTGCAGATTAATAGATTAGAAAGTCATATTCCTTCTCACTGGTGCTCATGCTGTCTCTGGCTCCATGAACCTCTCATTCTTTGCTGCCTAATGGCACATTTGCAGCAATGTGGAGATTGTGTTCTGCGAGTTCCCCTCATCATAGCTGGGGCACCAGCTGCAAGGCTGATGAGCATAACGAATGTAAAAGTTAAGCATGAGGCTACAGAGAGAGTGTAGCATCGTGAATTCACAAAGTAACACTTTTTACAGTCCTTGGGCTAAAGGATATTGTGGATCAAGATACCAACGTGATTTATTTCTGCACTTTTTTCCCGGTAAAAGTAATATGCTGTTGTAAAAAGAGGACAAGAGAACTATGTGGATGTTATTAGAAAAGCTGCTATAATATTTAGAATCTTCATTTACGTTTACAATTTTCAAGGAATGGCATCAGCTTTGGGTACCTCCTATTGCCAAACTCCTTCGTCTAAAAATTTTCAAAGATGCAAGGTCCTCTCACAATAATTTGGGACCTTGTCAAAATGTGATAAAATGATCTGATATAGGAGTAATGTAGGGTTTATGTCCTTTAGAGTTTATTAATCAATTTTCGAGTTAACTTCTAAACACTTTTGTTAAAAGGTAATTCCATAAATTTAGTCTTCTCTGACTTAAAAATATTTTTTTTTATTTTCTGTCTACATTTTTTTTTCTTAACTCCTCTAAATGTATTTTTTTCCTGCCCATTCTGACTCTGTAAATAATTATTTCCTCTTTGTTAGCTGCCAATTTTTCCTGACTTCTCTTTGCAGCTAGTGGTTGTAGTTCTTAATTTCACATTTCACTGTGCTTTACAAGAATCCCTTGTAGAGTCTGAATGCCCTTGTTCAACTCTTCATAGTTTCATTGAACACAATTACCAGAGGAAAATTAACATTAATAGCTGGTCTTTTACATATATGAAGACTTTCTGGCAGGGAAATTAGGCAATGTGTTGTGCAACATGAGTATATGAAGTTATAGTAGGAAGGATGGTACGAAGTAAAAACAAAGCCTTTATGACTGAACAATTAGCAATTCTTTTCTTTTTTGTAGGTCAATATTGCTAATAATTCATTCTCATAAAAATAATTTCACAATGCTTATAATAGGACAAAAGGAAAATTTTAAAGGATGGATGGTTGTAATATAGCAATTTTCAAGACAATGAAAGCAGGACTTCTTGGTTTTGTATGTGTACACATATAGAAAAATAGAGGAATTTGAAGGAAAAGTACTGAGATGGAGAAGAAATCTATGAGGTCCAGCTGAAAGGAGAGAGCCATAGGAGATATTGCAACCCATGATAATAAGAATTAGTAAGAAAAATTAAGTTCCCAGAGATTAGGTAGAATGCTACAATAAGAAGAAAATTGGGAAAAGAACGAAAACACGAAATAGTAGCATTTATTAAAAGGAAGAAACTTATCATTTGAATGGGACAGAAAGCTGGAATTGAGAGTAGGATGAAACATGGGTAAAAAAAAGGAGAAAAATACGCATAAAAGAGTAAGCAGTAAGAAAGCACAGATGTCATTTCTTCACAGGTCTGGCATTTTCATATAGTGATTCAAAACTGAATCTTGCACAATAAAGTATTAAATAATTCAATATCTCTGTTTATTAAATAAAACCTCTCCTCCTATAAGAGAATGTTTTTGATTCTATGAACCTTGTTATATTATCTTGTTTATGATCTGAAATACAGTGATCAGGGCTCAAGCCCGTTGTATTTCTTTTGGAAAGCTATATTAACAGGTCAGACAGGTTTGGCCAGGTATTGGCAGAGCAAAAGTTCCATGAATTAATATGATGTAGAATATATGGCTGCTTTTGACAATCTCCTTTTCATCAATTTGGATAATAAATAATTACCCATTGTTTGACTGTATATTACTCAATAGAAATGTTGAGACCATGGGAAAAGTGAGTTATGTGTCAAAGGTTCATTGCACCCAAAGTTATACTCAGCTGAACACAAAAATAATTTCTTGCTTGAATATTTCCGAGCATCTCTTGCAAAAAAGAATTTTGACACTTCAACCCTCATCCAAAATAGGTTAAGATAAATGTTAAAGAGAAGTACATTCTCAGCAAAGTTTCTGCATTTAAGCTGTCCACCATAGAAAGCCTGATATCATTTATTCAAATTCGTGCTTATTGGTGCACTCATGTCTAAAGTATTTGTCTCTCTAAGCAGTTTGAAATTATTTAATGGAAATTCTAGTACATGCATTTTTTACACTTCAGGAGTCTCTATTCAAATTTGACTTTTGCAGAATTTTCAACCTATCTGTCATGCATCCCTCTGATATCTTCTTCAACATAGTTTAGTGTATCTTCTCAGAAATCCTGTGCATTTTAAGTATACAGTATGATCCATGTTTCACAGAATGAGGGAATGGATTTAAAAAACAGAACACACGATTCTCCCAAATTACACATGAGAACTGGGAAAACGATTCAATCTCAGTCAATCTGAAATGTCTACCCAGACAGTAGAGTGCAGCTGGATCTCACTCTAAGAAAAATTCAGAACAAATCTGGAATCTGGAAGTAGATCAAAGAAATATGAATTACTTCAAAATCCTATAACAGAAATTTATTTTATACCTCAGGTTAGCATTTTGGACACTAAAATATATGTGATTCAAGAAAACTCTTCAAACACATGTGACTCAAGATAGCTGTTTTGCCTGAAGAGGTATATTTCTTTCCACTGAAAATTAATTTTCTTATTGATCATATTAAACAGCATATAAGAATCACTTGTAGTTCATGATATTCTACTTAAATCACATAGGTCTCTATGTAGACTTCTTTTTCTTTTTGAGGGAAAGAACTTCATTTGTTGTTTCCAATAAAAGATGATCAAAAACCTTAAAACTGAATTTTTAATGATGTTATTTGTCATCCCATTATATTCTTGATAGTCTGACTCAAGGAAAGGATAAATAACAGATAATAATATTTATCAGAATCTTAAGATTGTTGCCCTTTGGATCTACTCAAGTGAAACTGTATGGGCAAGTTTAAAATATGCAAGCTGAACCCCTAATTGTGTTATCATATTCACTTAAAAGAATCACCTCTGCAACACATAAAAACAGGCATGTTTATTTTTGCACAGTGACATTTTCAATATTCAAATTTCTTAGAAACAATTTGTGTCAAACAAAGGTTAAGAGTTTAACATTGTGCTCTATTGTCTCCACTTGCATTCTATACATACATGTCCAAGATATAACAGAACCATGGTAAAAGCATAACATTCAGTAAACTGCTCTGCAAATATTGCAAAACTTAGGACAGCTTAATTGAATGTATTTACAGCCATATTTTTACATTTTCTTAATGTATTTGTCGTCTTACATTCCAAAACATTGTACACTTATTTTGCTCTGTACTCCTTTTCCATACTAAGTGAACTCATAAGTCAACATCCCAACATATTTCTTCAATTCTGATTTTGTTTTTGACTAAAGCTTCAAAACTTCTGACTGGATCCATTTGATGCAAAAAATCCTATAATACATCTGCAAACAGTTGCATGCTCATATGACAGCACTGGAAAGTTTATATTTGTGATATGCTGTTAACCACACCATTCCTGCTTTAACAATGCTCCTCTTGCATTAAAGACACAGACATCATTTTCCAGTCTCTTCCTCAAAGCAAGCAGCCATAATCTGATACAAGCTCTTTTGGTATGCAAGGTGAAGGCAGAAGCATTTTAGTTAAAGAATGAGCCATCCATTAGCATAAGTCTGCTGACACTTTGTGTTTACTAGACCATTCTAGAAAAATTAGTTTTTATTTCCCCAATTAATGATGACCTGCAATCTGTTATATCTGTGCATAACTGTTATTTCTATGTCAGTTTGGTAGCAGCTCTTCCTCTAATTCTAATTTTACAAATAATAATAATGTATGACAATATAAATTATTAAATGTACACTGAAATTAAAAAGGACTTGGAACTTATCTGTTTGGGGTTTTTTTGTTTTTATTTTTGTTTTTTTTTTTTTTTTTTTTGTTCGGTTTGTTTTTTTTTTTTTTTTTTGCTTTTTAGGAGGGAAGAGGGGAATGATAGCAGTCAAGCAAGTAAAGTTTATTCTTTAAATTCTTTGAACCAAAATCTTGGTTTCATTTCCTTTATAAATTTTTTAAGAACTCTGACTCAGTTTCCTGAAGTCAACTAAACATAACCAAAGATATGTTAGGTACGTGACACAGAAAATGCGTTTATAACAGTTTGTGCATTTTTTAACCTCATTCTAACAGAATCCTGACATGTATTTTTCTGCAAGGTTCCAGACACATAAACATATGTTTCATAAAAATGTCTCATATAAAATATAGCCACAATTTTGAAAAATGGAATAAAAATATAAGCATCTGATTTTAAAGAGCAAAGAATATGGTCTGTGATTTTAGAAGGTGCTAAACATTCACAGTTTATAATGAAATGAACAATTAATCCAGTGTTTTGAACTTTGTGCAGAACTGCACAAAACTATGAACTCCCATTAAAAAAAAATTCACCTACATTAGCTGTACAATGGGTGTTATTTCAAAAGTTGATTTTGATCACATAAAATATATCTCTTTATTGTGTATATACGTAGAGCTGTCAAAGAATATGTAGTATGGTGTATACTACTTGTGAGATAAATGATAACATGGATAAATCTATAAGCAAGTCAAGTGGATTTATAATTACAGATAGGTCATAATATTGGCATTTTTCTACACTTCATTGCTGGTATTTCTACTAATTCTAGTACCTAAATCTGGTTATTCTCATTGGCACCTTTGTAGATCAAAAAGGAAAACAGTGTATTTCAAGGAGGTGATTTTTCTGTATGCCTACATTTGGCTGAGATGACCCATCTGATGGGAGATGTCTGCTTTCCTCCAGTTTTTCTCTTCCCACACAAGGGCCTGGAATAATGATGTCCATTGATTACAGCAATTCTGGTTTTATACAATCCTATTTCATGTTCTGAAAGTTTGTGAAGTTTAATTATATAGATATGTCTTGTAGGTTACTGTATTAAATTGCTCCCCTATCCCTCAAATATAGGATATCTAAAAGTTTAGGTAAACAGGAGCTGCAGCTGCAATTTTTGTAACACTTTTTCTCCTTCTAGGTTAACAAAGAGATGTCTTTTTCTACCTTTGCCTGTAATCTGAAAGCTCCAAATTATCCACTTTCTGAATATCATAAGTGTTTGATTTCAGAACAGGGAAATTGTTTTTTGTTCAATGCATATTTGAGTCTTGGAGTTATATTCTAAATTAAATTCCTGTCATATTTATTGGAAATAAATATTTGTGGGGCCAGTTCCTTCTATGCAATTCTCAAAGGGTAGAGATGCATCTTATCCAGCTTAAGTAATTCTGCCTGAACTAGTCATTTTAAGCACTTTTGCAATCAATGGAGAGAAACACATTTTTAAAGTGTGATTTATTTCACCTATTAATGCGATGAATCATGTCCTGGAAATAGTGATTTTTCTACTCTGCCTATAAGAAAATCCTTTGTATGTATAATTTTGATGCGGACATTTGTGCAGTAGAACCCTCTTTATTACAATATGAATATTTATCCATTCAGCCTGCTGCAGCAAGTCTTCTTTCTCTTTCACCATTGAAATGTAACAAATGGCCATTTAAAATTAACTGATATCCTGGAAAAATATACAGATATACAAACAAGAAAAAACCTAAGCCAAATAGTCTGTGTTCACACTATGTCTCTATGTGAGATTTTCCACAATGTGACTGAAATATGCCCCCCAAACCTTCACAAAATTGCACTCAGAAACATTTTACTGTTAAATAGAAGAAAAACCCCAAAAAGTGTACCTTAGGTAATAGCAACCAATGCTGGTGATTTTTTTTCAATAACTGCTGAGCAAGGGTGATTTACTCCTGACTTGGTTACAGAGCATATTTTTGACTGAAGTGATGCAAAAAAAGATAATTTTCCATATAAAGAGGATCTCTACAGGTTAGCATTTCCCTTACTTGCCAGCATTATAAGTATTGATGGATATCACACCTATTCTCACTCTTTGTATCATTCATTGGGCAACTGAGGGTAATATTTTCAAGCTTAAGCAACCTGAAGTAAAATATTTTTAAATTCAGGCTGTCCCATCATACAGGTGGGTTGTTAGATAATAACTTCAAATAACTAGTGGCACTGGGTGCATATGCCTACACATATATATATATATATGGGATAATGGATTCTATTTGCCTACAAAAAGGTATCTAATATCATCTGGGATACTTTAGAGCCCATTCAAACTCCTGTTACCACTCCATAACTTCATTTGTGTCATATGTGCCAGCCCAGTGTGGATGACTTAGATAATTTTGGGCATCTCACGTGGTATCAGGTACTTATGTGGGGGTGACTAAACTGAATGCTCATCTATTTAATGGAAACCTCTCACCTTTGAAACATCATTTCTTCCTGGAGGCCATCAAAGGCAGCCCTCTTACAACACTTTTGTTGGGGACATTAGAAAGAGTTCACTAAAGATGCCACCAGATTTAACACACAGCCTAGGCCACCTGAGCAAAGAAGACTGAACATGAACCTGGTTCACAGAGCTAATTCTGAGCAGTACTAGACTTCTGCAAGAGCGGATTTATTATCATCATTGTTTTAATTTTTGTCCATATTTTAATCATCATGGGAAATCTGGGAAAGTATGGAGTGATAGACGTGTAAGCAGCTTGCACCTCAGCTTTGAATACTTTTGCAACTCTTAGCAGGTGATGAATTTGGCATCTTCGAAGCTGTCTTGTTCCCTGTCACCACAATTCTTACCTGTGCTAGCAATTTTCTTTATGGTTTAATGTCTGACAGCTGTAGTCCTGCATGTGGAAATCAAGCTTATGCTGTTATAATGATTTTCAGTGGTTTCTCTGTCCCAGAGTGTACCCAGTCCCCATGAACTATGAAGCAGAACTATAATGAGGGAATTTGCAATGAATTGCAAGGTTATGCCAATTTGAGCAGCTTTACACTGGATTTAGAATAATGCTGAAGAATAATCTGTTTTTAAAGAAATATAGCTAGAGTTAATTTAACATATTGAGATTCTGAGCTGGAAGTAAGCCTGCATCGCCTAGTGTATGCTCATTTATTTGATACAGTAAATGCAAAAATTCCAATAATTTGATATTTTAGAATTTAAATGATGGAATCTATTACTGCTATTTGAAAGAAGTTACAAGAGCTTTTATGAAGTCTTTGTGGAAATGCCTTCTCTATTTATTCCTCATTAAATAACTACTGTAAATTCATAGATAACGTAAGTCATAGGTCACATTTCTTTCCCCAGCTCATTGTGGGCAAAATAATAAGGAAAGTTTTCCAGAATGCAAATTCTCTTGTGGAAAAAGTGTATTTCATTCCTAATCACAATTTACAGCTTTTCTGGTTTTTGCTCATGGACATCAAGTCTGAGCCATTAAAACTTGCATATAACTTGCATAACTCAAATTTCTTTTGTGAGTTACTTTTATTGAAATAATAGAAAATGTTTAAGACATAATCATATTTATGGGAATTTATATGGACCTTCTAAACATACTGAAAATATCTGAATAATACATAGAGATAAGATTATAGATATAATAAATATATATTTCTAGATATATTTTAAGTTCTTTTAAAATAATGGTCAATTGATAGCAGGTTTCTTTACAAGAAAATGGTATCCAAGGAAATGATGCTTTGTCTATGCTAAAATCGTTCCCTTACATCAATTAATGTTAGCTTAACAGAGTAAAATTATGAGGCAGGCAACTCCCTGAAAGCATCCTAATATTGTCCTAATAATTGGACAAGTTTGATATGAATAAAAATTCTGTTCTCTATGTAAAATGATGTTTTAAAATTTACTTCGGATTTTTAAACAATATCAGTATTTTGATTGCAAGAACGTGTATTAAAATAATTATTGAACAATTGTAACTAAAGCCAATGAAATAATATTCATAGCTTATTTGTGACTTTGATAACAATGTAAAACTTTCCTATAAAATTGGATGTTGTGTCAATACTAAAGAGCTCCATTAAAGAATAGGTATTAATTGACATGTTCAGATAAGTTAGATATACAAGGGTTCCAACTTATTAGGAAATATCTACATTTCAAGGAATTTATTCATCGATTTCAGTAAAATTAATGTTTGTTGCAGCTCTGATTTCCCTGTGATTTTCGTACTTTGAAATCAAAGAAATCATGTGAGAGAAAATAAATCATGGTAGATGAACTAGTTCACCTGTTTTTTGAAAAGACAGCGGCTTTCTTAATAAGTAAACTTAACATTGTTTAGCACAATTTAGTGCATCAGAAGTGGTTTTAACTCTTATACATAAGAAAGTATAAGATGGTTTTAATGAACCTCAGAAATCAAGACTACAATTACATAGTACTTGGATTGAAAGACATTTTCTTTAAGGAAAAGGTAAAACTATTATTATTTTTTGTGAAAGCAACCATAATAGTAAAGAAGAAAGATTTAAATTTTTTCATAAATTCTCTTTAGAAGAAACTTGTAACACTTGTATAAATATGAAAGCCAATTTTGATTCTTATTGTGGCTAGATTTTACATAATCAAAATAAAACAAATACAAATTTTATTGTTTCAAAATAAGAGAAGTGAAATAGACTTAAAAAAAATTCACATTGGAATCATTTTGGCAAATTAAAACCAAATTGAAAAAGCAGAAAAGGAAACTGAGAATCAAAAATGAAATGAGAATAAATGGAAGAAAATAATGATCAAGGCACTTTAAACAAATTTGGCACAGAATGAAATTAACAGGAATAATTCAACTTTGAAGATCGGTGTACAGGTAGAGCAATAATATTTCTATTATATATTAATATAATGAAATCAAAAGAAAGTTCTGGGAATAGAATTAAAATTCAATTTCTACATTCTTTAGCTATCTCTGTAGGAGTTCTGAATGCCAATATATCTATATTAAATTACAATTATAATTTTAGAATCTTCTTCATTTGGTCTCCAAAACTTGTGCTTATGTGAAGCAAAATCTTTAGAGAGGTAACATTTCTATTCAACAGCTTGTTGTAGTTGGAGAAAAATTCATATGTTTTTCTGTGAAAGACTAATTGCAACTCAAAAGGCAACTGGCTGTGGAAAATTAATGTTGAAGTGTTTTCAGCTGATTCCAAATTAGGACAGAGAAATATTTAAAAGATTTAAATCCATATACTTAGGCTTCAGAATTGCAATTCAACTTACGTCAGTAAACAAGGACCTCCATGCATACTGATGCAGTTAGAAGGAAAGACACACCTTCAAATCAAATGTCTCAAGAAGGAAGTTCTACATATTTTTTCATCTCAAATGATTGCAGAGGTTTCCCCTAAGAAAACTCATTTTAGTGTAACCAGAATTCCTTCTCAAAATTGCTAGTGACAGAGGATTGTGAAGTTTTGGCTTTTGCGCCTTAGATTGTTTCCTATAGGATCAGCAAGGCTTTAGAGAAGTATATTTGGTGCCCGTTCCCAGGAGCTGTGCATCCCTGAATAGCAGAATTTCATATTCCAGTAGTGTCCTTAGGTTCTAACTGATTCAGCTGAGCAGACAGAAAGCATCAGCACCAAATCTACTGCCAAATCAAAAGCTCAAACTATCATTACTGGCAGAAATTATCAACCCTAAAGGGAAGCACAGATGACAATAGTATATTTACCACATGAAATTTATTAGATCAAATTGCCTAATTTTCCTTATTACATTTGCATTTATTCTGATTTCCTGACTTGCAGTTATTCTCAGTCGCAAGTGGAAAGTAATAAATTTGCAGCTCTAAGTAGGCAAAATTGTGTATGTACAAGCATCAGAAAGAAATAAAATGTAGGAATTTTCTCTCTTTTGAAATGTTAGAAGAGTCTCTATAGACTGTTCTTGTCATGGTTCATCCATTAACGTGATGCAGCGAAATAAGGGGATCAATTTTCCAGCTTGTCATGAGCTTCCAACATGCAGTAGATGCATTAAACAATGAGGTTAGAGCCCACATGCTTAAATTGAATATGAGATTGAAAAAGAATTAGGTAACTGTTTCTTTGACTCCCATATTTGCAACAAAGCCCCAGTGCAGGCACAGGACTGCTTTATATTATTTGATTAAACACACAGGCTTCCCTCAACAGACTAATTTATAAGATGCATTAATACAGGTAAGGAGGTACAACCTGAAGTTACAAAAAAGTCTACTTTTAGTTTTGTGTTTCTTCCTGCTTTAGAGTCACAGCTGAGTCACTATGAATATCCAGACCATTTGACCTCTTCCTTTCAGTAAAGCCAAACTGCTCATTTAAATAAGAACACCATAACCCATTTGAAGACAAGACTTGAACAGCAAAAAAAATTATATTACTACCCACTTTTCTCTTTTAAAAAACACAATTTAAAATTGATTAAATAAACTTTCATGTTTCTGCAGTTCTCTTGCAGTCATGAAAACTGTTCTCATATTCCTTTCCGCTCTTTGTGTAGGTTTCCCATGATTATCCAGTTCTCCAGGACACACTCATGAGAACAATACCTGAACTTACTACTCTACATTCACATGTTTACGCCTACAATACTCTGGGGCTTTTTCCTTGTTCACTGACTGTGAACAGTGTTATGATTTTATAGGGCATAAATACTTAATCTTTGTCACTTCCAAAGTTCTTCAAGTTTGTGATCAACAGTGTATTCACTGTGTAGATCCTTGTTCTTGTGAAGTTATCATTCTCTTTGTCTCGTAGAAAAATAATCATTTCACAGTCAGTAAAATACTAAGCAGGGCTGACAAAGTCACGGTTGTTTGATGACTACAACACAGGCACCAGCCCTTCCAATATTTAAGGATGCCATCTGCAGAAAAACAGACACAAATTAAGTGAATAGGAAAAAAACATGCAAAAGATTGCCAAACAGGAGCAAGCCATGCAAAGATTGTCAAAGCGCTGAGTCAAAATTATTTTAAAATGGTCAAAGCTAATGGGAGTATAATTTGCTGAAAATAAACAAAACCCACATTATGCTACTATTGTAATTTAAAATTGCTTACTCACACCTGACATCTTTCATTTGAAAGATGTGAGAACAGGAAGCAGGAATTAATTTTAGAGTTGTCATCAATTTTGTGAACAATTGATATGCAAGGGGGTTCTGTATTCTGTAGACTGTGGCTGATGCTTCCACTCTAGTCCTTGAGGCAAGGTGAAAGCTATGAATATACAGAAATGGTTCCAGTATTCCTAAACAGGTTCATGTGTCTTTTAATTCTAAATATTTTTGACAATTTTAAACAGTTTTCAAGACAACACAAGGATTAAAACCTTTAGGGGACTGAATCTCACTGAAACTATCACAGTAGAGTTAGTTTATATGTATGCAACCACAATCTGTAATTGGTGCAACTGTATAAATCACAACATTGTTTACATGTCTTCAAACTACCTGTCCAATCATGTTTATTAATGGTTTTTAATGTGAACTGGTGGTTTTGCAAAAAGAAAATATTCCCAAATTAATTTAGTATCTCCTACAGAACATCACAAAAATGCTCTTCCGAGTAATTCATAGTAGATTAAAAAATATGGCCTTCTGTACTAACTTTAAAGCATTTGTGTCTACATGCAAGCTTGTCAACAGAAGTTCCCCCTTATAGTCATAAAAAGAAGTGGGCATTGTTGAGTATAATATATCTCACCTATTTTAAATGCTTATTTTAAGATCATGATTCTGAAGTATGAACCTTTCTGCACTAGGTTTAAAGAAATCTTGGCTAATGGCTAATTCATACATATAAGTGTGTATATGCATGTGTGTGTGCACATGTGTATATATAAAATAAACTTTACAATTACCTGTGTCCACTCATTAGTTTGAGGGTCATATGCTTCCATAGTGTTCAGGTATGATTGACCATCGTAGCCACCTACTGCATATAATTTGTCACCAAGGAGACAAACACCAACAGCATCTCGAGGCATACTCAGTGGAGCCACCATTGTCCATGTATCAGTTTTTGGGTCATACCTGAGCAAAGAAAAATGAGACTGGGTATGTGCAGAGAAGACAAGCATCAATTCATGTTGATATTCACTTGCATATAGTTCTTTTTTTCCTGGGGGGAAAAAACCAAACCTTTAGTATCCTATCCAAAAGAATTCTTCCTAACATCAAAAAGAAAAAATACAAATTGATTGTGTTGCCAATTCAACCCTGTAGCTGCTGATAAGAAACTTTTGCTTAGAACCTTCTAGAATAAAGTAAGGTATTTGCAGGATAGGGTGTCATAAAGAGATCTGATATATAAAGATATATGACAATAAAGATATGAGCAATATCTGAATGGATGGTTATAGCATTTTATTTATCTGTTATGTATACATTTAAAGTGGGGTATTTCCCATAGCACATCTAAAAGATTAGAAATATTATTTCTAAAATTAAATTCCATTATATTTCAATTTATGAAATTCTACTGTACAAGAGTAAAAATCTCCTTATGTATTCTAATGCTTAACTGCATTACAGTTAGTGTTTCCTCCTGATATTTGCTCAAGTAGATTAAGTAATACTATTTCTTAGACATAATCACAACTGAATTTTTAAAACTGAAGGTAAAAATCCTTTTGTATAATGACAGTAATTTAAAAATTAAATATTTAACCTAGGTTTCCATTTAGATAGTCCTTAACACAGTAAAATTGTTTAATTTCTGAAGTCATTCCATTGTAACTCTTTTGGACATGCAAAAATGAGAAATTATTATTATCATATGAATTATCTTTTGATAGTTTTTTACCAAGGATGTCTGGAGTATTAGGTTACACTGGATATCTTATTTTTAAATGTCAAATATTGCTAAAACAGAATAGTGCATCACACTATAACAGAATTAATTTAATCTGTCCTTAAGCAAGTTTACTATGTAATAGAATCATGGGATCAGTGGAGAAAAGAAGAAGTTTCAGTCTACAAATCCTCTAAAAAGCCTGACTTTATTAGTTTGCTTAAATGTAGTAAGTCATATTATCAATAAGCACCTTGGAGGGATACTGTCTGAAGTCCTACATATCTGAACAAAGAAATATTTTATAAATATATATTATATATATATTAACACAAGCACTGAAACAGCAATGCTAGTGTTTTGCTTGTAATAGCCTTTTGGTTCATAAATCTAACTTTTAAATTGGACAATAATAGAATTGTTTGTGACCTTGTTCATATTGTTCTTGAGACGTAAATACATTTTAAGAAAACAATCTACTTGTGTGCTAGCTGCCAATCCTGGCATTTGGGAGACTTCTCAGAAAATAAAATCTCAAATATCTAGATATATGATAAATGTCTTTCCTAACTTTAGAGGAAAATACTGCAAAATATTGCTTGAATGTGTGGAAGGGAACTGACCATGTAACAAGCCCAAAAAAAAAAAAAAAAAAGTTTTTTTTTCAAAGACTGTGTGGGTTTTTCAACAACAGCATCATATGCCTCTAGCTGAAACAGTTTCCCATCCAGTGAAATGCACCAGTGTGCATTGTATCTTCACCTACCTAAAGGTAATAAATGTTTAATAGGCTCCTCCATACACTCCTCTTAAATTACAAGGGCCAAGGTGAGGAGGTGCAAAAGTTAAAGCTGGAAAACAATAAAACTGACATCATCATTTGACCTTTTCTTTTTCCTTCTTCTTCCCATAAACAGGTATGCAAGGCTAAAATGAATCCTTATAACTCAATTCTGTCAATGAAATAGAACTGCACAGGAACTTGTCAGTTTTGCAACTGCCAGGAAAACACCTGAGATTTCTTACATCCTTTTTGCTGCTAAAAAGCAACTCTATATGTCATCTTTATAATAACTAGCTATGCCCCAGGCTGAACAGGGTTATGATAAAAGCTCCTAAACGTGGGAAGAAATCAATTTTGAAATCAAGATGAGACAAGGGGGAAAAAAACTATAGGTCAAATGGCTATGTTTTTAGCATCTGTCAAGTTTTCAGTAACATGTGAGGAAGAAAACCTGCTTTATGAAACCTGCCAAAATATCTTGAAAATTTTATAATTCTTATGAAATAGTTGTTCTGCCTTTAAAAAGGAACAGAAGATTGCACTTTGCCAACTTGTGAAGATGAATGAAATGTAACTATTATTTCAGAATGCTTGAATCTAGACAAAATCCATTCTAAATGAATCAACCTTACAAGGAAGTAAACTGCAATACCTAACTACTATTGAGCAGTACTTAAGCAGTAGCATTAAGAAAACACGTATCTGCTGCCTCCACTATATTTGCACAACTTCAAAAATAAATTTTAAAATATTATGTTTGGTTTGACAGTCTTCCAGGAATAAATTGGTACTGGAATAAAGCACATTCTACCAGTATGCATCAGAATGACAAAATGACTGATGCAGACTCATTCCTGAAGAAGAACAGAGTTAAAAACCAGGCCGTCAATATTTACAGAAAGAAAAACTTTCAGAGAGATATAAAATTACTCAGATAATAGATCTCCTCATCACTTACTATTCTTTGTTTTCTTAAGATATTGAAAAGCTTTTATTTTTTGGAAGTGATGCATTATTTTGGAATAAAAAAACAGACACACTAAATAACATTCCAGCCATCTTATAACCTAACTAATCACTGTGAGGGCCATGAGAGTTTTTTCACATTTCAGTGGAGTCCACCAGTTAACTCACATCCACTCCATGTAAGTTTATAATCTTTCAAATTTTGGTTTGTTAGTCTCAACTTTTAGACTCAAAGTGAACTATTGATGAACTACATCATCCACTCTTTTTGCTATCAGTGGAAAAAATATCTAGATGAAGGATACCATATATTTTCACTCTAACACTAGTACATAAAACAGCATAAAGAAAGGTCTAGCTGATCTTTGCAGTCTCTCTTGAGAAAGAAAAATGTGATAGAGTATGGTTTGTCATCAACACCAGAAGGATTTTCTTCTCAGAGAATGAAAAATGAAATAAAAGCTCCCTTCTGAGTACCAATAAGCAGAAGTAGTTGAAAATATATCATTAAGACTGCCACTAGTAGTCTTAATAAAAATTTATTTAATTGAAAATTCTTGGTATTGCTCCTTATAAATAGGGGTCCACAAGCATCGTCCCTGTAAGTACAGGCATCAGGGGATTTCCCTGATTAAATGTCCCTCTGTTGCAGATGAGAAGAATTTGGCAATGATGTTTGCTTACATATGGTAGACATAGCAATGGGTCTAAGATTGAGCATAATCATATGGATAACATAAGGAGTTTTAACTTATAATTTTTTCAATTAAATATTGAATACCAAACTGGATTTACCAGAAGAAATAACTGACATTTAATCAAGCCCTTCTGAAAAGAAATAACAAGGTAAATTATCCCAGCTTATATGTTACTCAAGCATACCTACTTTAACTTTTGCAATCTGTGCACTTTTGGAGTGAATATTTTCCCTATTCTATTTTATAGCATTCAGAAACAGGAAAAAAAAATCAAACATTCATGAAAAATTTGAAGAATACCTTTAAACTGAGTGCTTTAATCACTTCATCTGTGCTGCACTGCTCTGCTAGATATACTTGGATTAGTAGAAAATCTACTTGCAAAATTCAAGGTATTGTAAGTGTATCAGGCTTACATCACCACATTAGAAAGTGGAAATTTTGATAAAGGAAGGAATCCATTGTTATGTGAATATCCACCACTTAAACAGTTCTTTATTTCTTATTTGCTTAGCTATGTTTTTGGAGTTAGAAAATATTCTAAATATAATTCAATTTTGTGTTATAAAATTATTTTAAGGGAAAAAATTAACTCTACAATTTTTAGTTTGTGACCCTTCAATGCGTCATATAGTGTCCTAAAGTTACTTAAATGGGATGTGAAAAGAATGGATTTTTGTGTTTGTGGTAATCACAGAATCACAGAATCACAGAATTTTCAAGACTGGAAGAGACCTATAAGGTCATCTAGTCCAGCCGATGTTCTAACTGTTCAGCTAGATCATGGCAGCAAGTGCCACATCCAGTCTTTTTTTAAATTCTTCAAGGGATGATGCCTCTACCACCTCACTGGGTAAATGATTCCAGTTTCTGACCACTCTTTCTGTGAAGTATTTCCTTCTTACTTCTAACTTACATCTAGCTTGACGCAACTTGAGACTGTGTCCTCTTGTTCTATCCGTTGTCGCCCGGAGAAAGAGGCCGACCCCCAGCTCACTACAGCCACCCTTCAGGAAGTTGTAGAGAGTGATGAGGTCACCCCTTAGTATATAATAGTATAGTAAATAAAAAGGGATTACAATAAGATTCAAAGAGATTGTCTTTCACACACCTTTATAGAATTTTTCAAGTAAGAATGAACTAGACATTTCTAGGGTTAAGAACTGTTTAAACTTGCCATAACTAAGCTAAGAAAATAATGCTACCAGATATTATTTTGTATTTAAAAAATGCATGTACAATTTGGTACCTTTCCACATAGTCCAGCAGCCGAGAGCAGTGATTAGAAGCTGGAGCATCGTGACCTCCAACTGCATAAAGAAAGCCATCACAGGTAGCCACTCCTACGCCTCCTCTTCTCTTGCACATAGGAGCACACATATTCCATTTATTTGTGTGAGGATCATAATATTCCATTGAACTCAAACATGAACTTCCATCCCGACCTCCAACCGAATATAACCTAAGAAAGTCCATGCAAATAAAAATGTTGACAAACAAGAGCTCAGAATTGCAGAATAAATAAAAACAATGAGTAACTGTTTTTTTATCTGACATCAGAAAATAGAAAAAAATAAAATACATTAGGTTTGAAACCATGTGAATCTCATATAGTGGCAAAACCACAGATGTTTTCAATATTATTACCAAACTCATGTGCTACTTAGTATTTTGTCCACCTGAAGAGAAAGGAAGATATTTCTTTCTGGTAATGAATATTTTCATTCTTTCTTTACTGCATATTCAGTCAAGAGCACCACAAATGACATGCAGGTTTTTCTCTGTAGGTTTAAAAATCATGTAAGCAGGGGAGAATATATTTTCATGGGGGCACTGGCATTGCGCCAGCGTCAAACCCTGACACTGCCTAAGCTCACCATCTATGAGATGGAAGTGGAAGTGCAAACTTATATCTGTTAATCCAGACAAGGAAGAAATATGCAGCTGTAGGGGCCTGAATATATGTATTGTTATAAAGGAGTCCTTGTGAATATATATATATGTAGTGAGAGTCCTATGTATTAGATAGGTGGGTCCTGTTGCTCTGGATGAGCTACAGCTGTGGGATCCTTGGTTGGGTAGCAGCTGTAGCTCATGAAGGGCTCTGGGATAAAAGGGGGTTGGGTCGAGAGCCCAGAAGGAGCCCCTATGGAAGCCATGAGGAACTGTGCTGCAGAGAGGAGCTGCATAATAGGACCATCAAGAAGGTATGGACTTTAAGATGGGACTCCAGAAATATGAAATACAATAAGATAACAACAACAATTGGTGACCCCGACGTGATAAAGAACATGCAGCCAAGGAGAAGGTATGGAATCCCCCGGACAGCCGAGAGCTGTGGCAGCCGGAGAGCTGGGACAGTGGAAGATAGGACAGCCGAGAGCTGTGGCAGCCGGAGAGCTGGGACAGTGGAAGATAGGACAGCTGAGAGCTGTGGCAGCCTGAGAGCTGGGACAGATATGGATATTGTAACTGTGTAATGGAGAAATTGTTAAAAGGATATTGTAACTGTGTAATGGAGAAATTGTTAAAAGAAAAGGGGGGAAATGTAGGGGCCTGAATATATGTATTAGGTATGGAATCCCCCGGACAGCCGAGAGCTGTGGCAGCCTGAGAGCTGGGACAGATATGGATATTGTAACTGTGTAATGGAGAAATTGTTAAAAGAAAAGGGGGGAAATGTAGGGGCCTGAATATATGTATTGTTATAAAGGAGTCCTTGTGAATATATATATATGTAGTGAGAGTCCTATGTATTAGATAGGTGGGTCCTGTTGCTCTGGATGAGCTACAGCTGTGGGATCCTTGGTTGGGTAGCAGCTGTAGCTCATGAAGGGCTCTGGGATAAAAGGGGGTTGGGTCGAGAGCCCAGGAGGAGCCCCTATGGAAACCATGAGGAACTGTGCTGCAGAGAGGAGCTGCATAATAGGACCAGCAAGAAGGTATGGACTTTAAGATAGGACACCAGAAATATGAAATACAATAAGATAACAACAACATGCAGCCCATTTATTATAGTTTCTCTGTGGTTTTGCTCTGCATCAAAATATTAAGAAGCACAAAAAATATAGAAAACAAGATCTGATATTAAACAAGTTCCACATAAAGATCTATCAATGGGAACACATTTTCAGCATGAGTTTTACACTTAGAATATAGTAGAGATCAAATATGAAATGTGTTGCAGAGAGGACTATCACATTATGTTTTAAACATGGATTTTAAAAAAATTACTACCTCAGTTTCAAGGCTCTTGCTTATGCTGAAGAAAATTCTTACCCACACGAAAAGCAACATGTCTATTTTGCAAGACAATGATAACCCCCAACACGGTGTCTTGTTTTTCTTCATCAGAATGTTTTATGAGGGTAGAGTTAGGTTGTAAAGTCATGGACAACTTCTGAAGAGTATTTTAAACTTGAAATTATAAAAAATGTGGTTTAACAAAAATGATGTTGTGTTGGTAAGCATCTGCAGGCAAGAAACTTGTTTCGTTGCTCTTTATAATGGGTCCCAGGAGGAAATAGTTCTGATTGTTCTTTCCACCTAATACCATGCTGTATTCATTCCACATGAACCTTTTTGCAGTCTGTTGCCTTTTATATAGTGCCTGGAGATTAACTAATAGAAACACAGGCTATTTTAAAGTCCAACCACTAAGCAATTTTGGATGTGAGAGCTGTCTCTGTAAAGCAATTACTCGTTTGGAAGCTTTTACTGTCCTAAGCACTCCATGAATTCAGAGCCATTTAAATGTGCATTTACCATTACATTTCATTGCTATGGATGCTGATGAATAAGGAAGTGCTGTACAACCACTAAATATGTCACTGAAGCCTGAGAACATTTTGGTAGTGCCTGACAGACATACCTGTGCTCTGACTAAAGCACCCAGGAGAATCCATACTCCTCTGTGAGAGATACTAAAGCAAATATACTTTTTTTTTTTCCTTTGGATTCAGAACTAACATATTTAACTTTATCTATGAGTATCAGATATGTACAGATGAACTCAACATTAAAGCATCCAATTCTGTTAATCTGTGGATGTCTACAGTGTCCAACTTGCTGTTACACTCAGAGTAGTCATCTGAGCCTAAAGAACAGCACGGAAAATATTTAAACATGTGAGCAAAAGCATTTACATTAATATAAATGTAAATATAAACATTTACATATAGGAGTCTGCAAGGATCTTATCTTTATTTTCAAAGATGGTGACTTGGTTCAGCTACCCATAGACAATGATGAAACATTTTTTGTGACATTTAAGTTATGCTGACATTCTGTCCAGGCTGAGAGATATGGAAAATAGTACAGTACAAAACCCAGCAGAAAAAATCATGACTGCTGGCACCCTGGAGCCAGTAGACAACTACACGTCAATAAGTGAATTGATCCCCAAAAATATAAACCATGATTAAGATTTCTGAGATTGTTGGATATTTGGAAACATAAATACTGAACACCATTTAAAAAAAGCAAAGAACCAACACTTCTGCAGACTTGAGTGCAAATAATCTTGTGTAACCCTAGTCAAAATCTCCACCAATTTGGTATTTTTTCTGGCATGAAAAGTTCCTATTTATTCCATCATCTTTCAACTGAAATAAATCAATAAGCTGATATTTGCACACTGAAAGTAAAATATTCTCTCTCATTCCTCTATTCCAATTGTCAGCTAATAATATATAGCTGAAGGCATTCTTGAGTTTCTGGCAAAAAGACAGCAAATGCTGTTCATAAGTAACTGATAAAAGTGATTGGGACCACCTAGTCTATTGCTAAAATGCTCTCAGCTATTCAGAGCAAAATTCATTTTCAAAATCATATTTTGGAATTAACATTTTAGAGTCTGATTATGTTTCTATTTTTTTTCTCTAAGGAATTTTTTTTTTTTTAATTTTACAAGAGTAAATAAAAATAGTTCAGTCAAGAAAAAGTAGTAACTGTTTAAAGCTCTGGTTGTGGCTGAGCTTGAACAATTCAGTCAGAAATCGCTTCCAGTCTTCAACCAATTTCCAAATCTGTATTCACAAAGGCACAAAATGATTGGGGAACAGCTCTGCAACAAGCATGGAATATTCAGGATACTGAATCAGGAATCTGAGACTTTTGAAATCCTTATAATTAAAGCTATTTAGTAGTCTTACTTCCCCTTTTAGAGCTTAGGGTATTATTTTATTAGATGACTTTAAACAATTTTTTCAGCTTTTTCCAGCTTGTCAAAAATTTGTAATATAATTTCTATAGGGAAAAATATCATGTATTTCTCTGAATTAACTGAATTACTCTTCATGGTATATCCCATCAAAACTAGAATTACTATAAAAATAATAATCATATATCCCTCCTTAGAGAGCAAGACCAGCAAGGAAAAGAAAGCATCCAGTACTGATCATTTTTATCTCCACAGTGAAAGTTCTGCCTGTGGAGATATTATAAATTTCTATTCCTAAATAGTCTACATTTCAGCTGATTCAGACACTGTGCATAGATATGAAATTAGGCCAAGCTCAGCCTCTTCTGTCTTTTCAGGGTTTTTTCACTTCTTTTACTAAGATGGAGAGAGATTCCTGAACATTTGTATATATATAACCATACGTATAATTGGCTAGAAAAATGAAGTAGAGGTTTCAAAGTAAGGAAACATTAGGAGAAATCCTGACCAACTGGATCAAAAGCATTTATCTCAGTTCTGTCACTACAAACCTTTGATAACTACTCAGAAAAGACAGTTTTAAATTCAGTTTGACAAGCCAACATCAAAAGACCAGATTGCCTTTGATGTGAGGTGGGTATGGCTTGTGAAACCAGTTGAATCATGCCCTTTCTGCATTTCTTAATGAGGTTTTCCCTTTTAACATTCTTTCGCTCTGAATATCAAAGACCTTATCCAGCCTTTTGCTTAGACCCTTTTGTACCCTTTTCTGGCCTTTCAGTGTGTCTGAAAGAGCAGCAGAGAATTACTCTGGCACAAAAGATGTCTCCTTTGTAGGACTGAGGGTCACAAATAATTTACATCAGTGCTGGACTACTGTATTGCTGAATCAGTCCATACCTGGCCTAGAGAGAGATATTTATCCATGCTGCCTTGATTAAGCCAATGTAGCTCACTGGCAAAAGTTGAGAATACAATAATTTTGTGAATGGAAAGCATTTATGAAGTCTTATTTCTGTGTGTAAATTTGGAAGGTTATTTCATGCATTTGTAATGCAGTAGGGAAGTAAATCAAAAATAGAATTTCATCCCCCAAAAATGGAAAAACCTATAGTTATAGAGTAAGTTCCTGGAATTGAACTCCTACTTAGTAGTAGTAGTAGCAGTAACTACTAATAAGTTAGATGAGCGCCCTCAGAACTTGTTCTAAGGGTTGGTGTTTCTGCCATGAAAGGGGATTTGGAACTCGATGATCTTTGAGTTCCCTTCCAACCCAAGGCCTTCTATGATTCTGTGACATAAAATATTGAGACAAAAACACCCCTTGCATGGATAATATTGTTATGAAAAAGTTTGACTTCCTACACTGGAAATTTTAGTTTCTTAATAGAAAGAACTTGTTTCAAGCAATTTTAACTGTAATCAGAATTATATGGGCTACATTCTTTATACAAGACCATGGACTCAATGTAGATTCCACCAGTTAAAGAACGTTCTTGACTTTATTAGGCTATAAAGTAGGTATGGCTTTTAAAATTTTTAAATTTTAAAATTTTAAATTAATAATTTACTTTTTAAATTAATCATTTACTATAGCATGTGCACGAGGATTTTTATTTACTCTATTATCAAGACACATAGTAAACCTGTCATTAAATAAGAATTTTTAATGAATCCATAGAATTACTTTGCTCTAGACTGAGATAATATTTATGATACTAATTTTCTTTGTGAATTTAATTTTAGATCATAGAGTTGTTCCTTTTTTTTTGTCTCAGTCTCCATTTATTTAATGATTTTGACTATAATATTTTAACATATCTACACTTTTTTGTAGTTTCCACAGTTGAGGAAGAATAATTTCAATATGTGTCTCATTTTTCCCATTGTGGGATACAGAATAAAAAGAGTTTGATTTAAACCAGAAGTTAACAAACATCATATTTATAATACAGCAGCAGCATAAAAACTGTCATAAAAGAACATGAAATAACCTCTCAGGATTCAAATTAAGTTATAAAACTATTTATAGGCCAAAGTACATTTAGAGGAAAACGTAGTAAGAACAGAGAAAAAATTTTCAACCAAAAAGATTCTAAGGCTGGTAACTGGTGAGCTAGTCTTTGAAGTATGTTTGTTATTCTTCCCATTCCAAAAGAGTTTCACGAAGTTCATTAATTATAGCTAATAATTTCCCAAGGCAAATTTGAGATACTGTCTGGTCAGGTAGATGATGTAGATGAAAGCAGACATGTGACAGCATGAATTTTTTTGGCAATAAAAAGCACTGCTGTAATTTAGCAGCATGCAAAATATCTGCATCACACTTAATATACTCATTTGCTTGTAGTTAGTGACAATATTGTGGGCAGAAAGCACGCACTTTCAAACATTTTCTTTTCTCCTTACATGACAATAACTATGTATGCCAATCAAGGTATTTTTCTTAGTGTTAATGGGTTAGTTAAAGAATAGAAAAGAATGACCAATAAGGCATAAGAGCAAAGAAAACCTCAAGCAACAAAAGCCATGAGAAAAAAATTGGCACTGATGGGAAAGGTAGTAGTTTTGGTCATACTTTCTTGTCTTGTTAGTTTGGCATGAAATTCTGAATTGTTACTTCAGTCTTAAAAACACAATGAAAGCATATTCATACTTAAATACTTTATTTAGTAATTTTGAGCAGTTCCCTAGTGTTTGCTGAAGTATGAAAATTATCCATGCATTGCAATTTTATGGCTGACTTGCAAAAAAGCCTTAGGTCATTTAGCTTGTGATCTTCACAATGAACAAACCCTTCTCTGTTCAACAAACTCAACCAATAATGCAAGATTTATCTGAAGCTAGTCTACGGAGTCAAAAGAAATTTCATCTTACCCAAATATTAGTTATTAAGAAGTTAATCAAGTTTCAAATTGGAAAAATAGGAAGTTAAGAGTGGAGATGGCTTTGCATTCTATTCTGCTGAGTACAGTAGGTATTTGTCAGCTGTTGTAATGCCTGTTGCCCATAAAGGTGTTTAGTTGAGCATTAAATTAATATTTAGATTTCTTTAATTTCAGTCAGATGTGTATATTTAAATATCCTTCCAGATGACACACATGTGGAAATAAGGAAGTATGTGAATACACATTATAACACACAGGAATAACATATGTACACAGGTCTGTGTGTGTAGTCTAAGTTGAAGCCTACATCTGGTGTGGGAGGATCTCTGGACTGCTCCAACTGCACTGCACAAGGGCTTCCTTCCTGTCCCAGCACACAGGCACCAAGAACCATGTGAGACAGGTTCGGATTCTCATACTCCATCTCCTGCTACAGATAATAATGAAAAGCTAAACTTTAGTCATAATAAACAATATATGATGTTAACACTTTTTGCAGTCTTGACGACAAGAAAGAAAACAGTCATTGCTCACCGGTTTTAAAAAAAAATCTGTGCTTAACTGGGGAAGCTGCACATTTGAAAAATAGGCAGTGGATTTTCCTAGGCATTACCCACACTGCTTCCTACTGTCTAGACTGGCACATATATTAGATTTAAAAGCTTATATTAGATGGAGTGACACCACTGCCTTTTTCTACCATGTATTAGGACTAAGTTAACTCGCTATGTCTGTCTGGCCTGAAGTACCCACACATGTGTGGGGGGATAGAATGGAAGAAAATAAAGATAGTGCAGAAGGTAGTCTCGCCCCTGAAGAGTTGCAGCTGCACTAATTATCAAAGATTAGGAACAGGCCTGGTCTTAACAGGCCACAGCTGTGTCTAACAAGGATGAGTGATATAAAAGAGTGCATTAGGTGAGTGAGGAGAGAGCTGGAGTTTTTTGGCTGTAATACGGAGAAGAAGGATTCAGTGCTGTGAGGAGCCATCTATGAGAAATCACCAACAAGGTATGGAACTTTTGCAATAGCTGTGTCCAAGTTAATTCATACCACACTAGATCATATGCATATTTATGTAGAATTCATAATTCATTACAAAACTTACAGGACAAAAAAAAAAGGAATTATGTAGTAGAGAAAAATGGTTTCTTATTATAAAACCTGAATGACAGACCTAATCACAAGTTACAGTCATTCCACCTGTACAATAGTCAACAGCCAGCTAGTCTGAAAATTTTGCTGTGCAGGTAAGGGTTGAAGAGTGGGGCATCTGAAAGATGTAGATGAGCAGTAAACAGTCAAAATAGAAATGTGGTCTAAGCATCTAGGACCCTGGCCATAGTATAGCCAGAGAAAATAGGCTCATCAAGTTCCCACTCTGCAAATAAGCAATGTTGTGTCTCCTACCAATGACTTAGTTTCTAAAGGGGAAAGTGTCCTAGCTGCATATGCATCTGCCTTGGACTGTAGAAAAAATAGTGGCTTTACATTAAACATGCGTGATTTCAGTAAAGCTTCATGATTTCTCTTTTCTCTTATAAGAGTGATATAAATTTACTTAGTTTGTATCTTTTTAAGCCTAGCCTAGACCCATAGAAAGAAAAGTAGACCTGTGCAGAGTCTCTCTCTTTACAGGCTGGATGTGAAATAGCAAGTTAAATCTTGTTTGAGAAAGAGAGACTATAATGCACTTTAAATTAAATGGTAGAGTCACTCAGCTGCATGAGATCCCCATGTAGAAAATATGAATTTGTGTGCAAAAGCACAAAAGATCAGACCAGGGCACTGAATTAGTAATAAGCCTTAATGATTCTGCTAAGACAAAATGCCACAGATAGTTTATTATATGATGCATGAAAGCCAAAGGAGCAGAACTCCTGGAGGAGGCCATAATCAGCCATACAATCAAGTTTTGTAGGTGGTTATATGAATGTAATACGTTCCTAATTCTCTCATGCCCAACACTGAACTACTATTAAGGACTTTGTGGAATTATTAACCTTCGTCTCTCCTAGGTCAGTTCAAAGCAATTATAGTCTTGGTGAGTGACTACCTATAAGATTATTTTGAGAACCTTTCTTGTGCTCACACTAATTTGGTTTGAATTTTGCTACTTTTCTTTAAAATTAAGGTTCATCAGGCTAAACTTTCTGATAGTTAGTTACTTTGTAATAGTGCATAATAATTTTAAGGGACATGTTAAACTAAACTGCTGCTATTTACAGCAGACATAATATTGATCTAAATAACACAAGTTTCTTTCCAGTTTTTCTCATTAAATGGCCTGAACACAAAACATTCCACTGTGCATAAGCCAACATCTCTATTAGGCAGCTTTGTTTCCCTTTCAAAATGAAACAGAGAATAGCTGGGAAAGCACTGCCAAACCAATAATCTAATTTATGACAATCTAGTACTAAATGAATCCAATTATTGCAAAAGGGGTGGAACTGAATGAATGTAACTGAATATAAACAGATAAATAACTATTAAAAAAATCCCAAAGCTACATAGTTATTAAAGTCTCTCTACCTAACTAGTAAAATTGAAAATGCAACACATTAATTTTCATGAATGTAAAGGGAAAAATAATAAGTATGTATATACAAATCCATTTTTTAAAAATAAATATTAGTATATTCTATCGGTATTTAAGCAGAATTAATAGGATGTAGAATCTGATATAAATTCTATCTGTTGCAGTTAAATAAGAGACAAAATTTGACATTACCAATTGATAATAAATAATTACTTAAAGGACACAACCAGAAAAGTGTTGTTTTTTTTTCATGTTGGACTGTATTTCAACAATAATATGAAAAAAAATCAGTGTCTCAGGCAAAAGGGGAAAAAGGACTTTTTTCCAACATAATTGATTGAGAGAGATGAGCCTTGCCAAATAACTCCAATTTTAAACCTGTTGGATTTGATTAAGAGGATCTATGCTTAGGGGTTTTTTCCTGTAAAAGAAAATATCTCTGGGTCAGCTTATGTGTCTTGCCTGTAGTCTTGGCATTTCATTTTCCTGCTGAAGATGACCACCGGTCACAGGCACAGTGGCCTATGGAGGACACCACGCTGGAGTAGGAGGTTATCTCCCCAAGGACTGCAGCCTGTGGAGAGCCCATGGTGGAGCAAGGGAAATGTGTGAGGAAGGAGGGCAGAGAGAAGGGTCTGAGAATTATGGTCTGACCACAACCCCCATTTCCATCCCCCTGCACCAGTCAGGGGTGGGGCTATAATGCGATACAAGACAAACTGAGCCTGGGAAAGGGGGGAAGAAAAGTGGCAATTTAAAATTTGGGGTTGCTTCTCATGAGCCAGATCTATTTTTATTACTAATGAATTGCATTAATTTTCCCCAAGTCAAGCCTATTTTGCCTGTGACACCAAATGGTAAGCAGTCAGATGGATACGGATGGGGAATAATATTTTCTTGCAGCATTTCTCCTTGCTCTTTTACTTTCCTTCAGAGACAACAAACACCTACAAAACTTTACTTTTCCTCAAATAAAAGTAAAATATTATTTAAAAGAATACTTGCACAGTTGTATTTCTAAAAGTTAAGATTAAACAATTCCTTGCTATTTGTCTTCTATCATATACCAATGGTATTCTGTGGTATTTAATAAGAACCACAGCAGCAGGGGGAGAGATCAAGTTCACTATAGAACATATTTGAGTATGTGGCAATCAATAAAGGACAGGACTCCTTTTCCTTGACGCCACAAGATGTTAGCATGAGTTTGAGCTTCTTGCCAGTGTGTGTCAAAGTCATGATTTTTGGCACTGCTGTGATGTTCTACCATTCAAAGTCAGTCTGTGGATGCTATCAACAGCTGAGCATTTTATGCTTTTGCAACATAGATTTACTGATATTCATTAAAGGGATCAAGACTAAAGGACCAGACTTTCATGGCAGAAAGGTACAGTTACTTCAAAAAATATTGGTAATTTTGAATATACCAGTAGAAACTAAGGAATATTTTTGTAATGCAATCTTTGTGGACATATAATAGGGCAATATAGAAAAACTTCAGTTATGGTAGTGACACAAAAATGTTTAGAATAACACTAATCTGTATGATACAGAGAATGTTCTTGAGGAGTATGTATTCCTGATGAAAGTGTGTAAACTAAATTTCATTTTCACTTAGCACTACACCATTAGCATTAAATATGTATTGAAATTAAAGTAGTGGAAAGCTTTAGTGTTCTTAGGGAATGAGCAGTTCATGTATTAGAATTTCTAATAGAAGGATAATAAATAGCTATGTTATTAGTTATAAATTTGGAAGCATTTACATTTTAAGTTAATGAAAGGATTAGTATTTGTTGGCTTGAAGGTGTTGACTGGATTTTTGTTCTTCTTGAGTTTAAAATCAAGAATTTAAGAAAACCTTGAAATAATTAAGTGATAATTTCAAAAAGTTTCTGGCAAATATATACCTTTTCACACTTTTTGTTCCTTGGTGCTTCTAACTCATACTGAAGAGTAGTTCTTTTGCTTCAGCACTATCTGCTGACAACTGTAGAATGCTGATCTTATATAGAATAAGTTGCACACTACTTACACACCACTTATGTGAGCCCCGAAGAAGATTCAAATAAGTAATCCCAACTTTTGATTCACTATCTGCATATAAAAAGTACCATTCTCTACCAGTTTTTTTTCAAAATGTAGATTTCCATCCCACATTTAGTATTTTAACAGCCATATCTATTGCTGATCTGAGGAAGTTCATGCACTCTTCCAATATCTGCAACAGGGTTGTTAACAGTAACGAGGCAGAAGGGAGGATGCTGTTTCCATATCAGAAGGAATTACTGACCATATTTTATCCTAGGAAATTCTACAGTCATGGCAAGTCCTACAACACCTATATTTAGCAAAATATGGTTAAAACTGATAAAGACATCAAGTTAAAAATAATTTTTATATATAGTAAGGATAACACACTCCACTTTTGTGTTACTGTTTGACAATGGGAAACAAGGGAAGATGTAGGAGATAGAGTCTCCAAAGCCTCAGCAAACATTGTTAGTGGTGCCTGGAACTTATTGTTGACTTGGGAAAGCAAAAATATCACTGAAAAGAAAAATTCTCAGATTCCAGTCTTTGGTGTTAGATAAAACCACATAACATTACCCTTTTTATGAACCAATAAACAGGTGTTTAGAACCTGATGAGAGGTTTGTGGACACCATCTTATTGTCCCCATATTACTTTTATTTCATCTCTATTTTCCCAGCTGAATTGCAGCTATTTTGTGCATGTTTCTTTGCCAGCTGTATCAGTTTTGCTGCTTTTCTTTTGTATGGCATGCATTCTTGATAGTCATGGTACGCATTATACAGCCTTTGCAATTTCACTTGAACTGCCTTTGATATGGATGACCAGAATTCCACACACTAACACAACATATTTCCAATATTCATAAAACTTTATGCATTCTTCAGTAGCATTTCCTTTTATTCTCCCGATTTCTTCTTCTGTTCTTTTTCTGTATAACAACATACAAAGCTTTTTTCACCTCTTCTTTTACTTCTTAACATTAATTGTATTCAAACACAAGGCTTGTTAATTCACACATAAACTACTAAATATACTATTTGTGTTGCTTCTTAAGATCATCCAGATTAGCGTGGCCAACATGAATTTGGCCATCATGTATTCATGTGGCCAATGTGAACCATATGATATGATTCCCTTTGGTGCCACTTGGTTTAGTACTGTAACTAGCTTGCTCCTGCTGTTATGCTCTTTTAACCCAGGACAGATCTGTAAAGAATTCTAGGGATTACTGTGACATCCTAGTTATTGAATAGAGTCCTTTTCTTCTTCAAATCCCTGTACTACTCGCCTTTCATTTCATCTTACGTATTTCTTTCATATGTAGCGCCAGATAAATTGCTCTGTTGAAATTCTGGTAAATAAATTTGTCATGTGTCTTTCTTTTATCTCAAAAAACACCTTTATCTTTTATTAGTTGTTCTAGCTCTCCTTACAACTAAGACATTTAAGAAAATGAATATTGCTTGTGTTCCTCACTGAAGGATAGTAACTATTATATCCTATTACTCTGGGAAATGTGGAGGTAACAACCAGGTGACCTTTGTGTGGGGAGGGGAAGATATTCCATTAAGCCCTCCTGGGTGAAATAGCGCTGCAACTTCTAAATGTAATAAGGCAACATGAGTATAGAAAAGAGCCCTGGCAAATGGACTAAGTTTAAAATTTAAAAAATCCCAAATTTCAGATAGTTATCTCTAAATTTCTGAGAAATTCAGTAGGATTGTATTGCTTCAATAATTAAATGTTTTTCAAATTAGTTTATGATGTACATGTTGACACAATCCTTTTCCTATTTTAGGAAAGATGTTGATATAAGAATTTCAGTTTAAATTTAAAAATGTATTTCAGTGAAAAAGCATTCATTTCTGTGCATCCTGTTTTGCTGAATTTAGATAGTATTGCTTTCAATTTGTTTGAGCAGCAAAATAATTGATAATTTACTTGCATGTTCTACACAAGTGAGCTTCTGAAACACTTCAATACATCAGGAACTAATAAGATGTTACTTATAGATCAATCTCCTCACTCAGAGCCTGATGAGATCAGAATATGAAAGCTTGAAGTTTTTTATTTATTTCCATCATAAGCCAATTCATTTTTCTGCTTAAGATTAATTTAAATGGAAAACAAATTCAGCCAACTATAGAGCGATGGAAAATCACAAATGGAATGGTTTCTCACATAAAAACACAATATTTTGTGTTTTAATGTGAGAACACAAGAACTGGCTATACTTTTTCAAGTCTTTTAAGAAATTCACATTTGAAATATTTAGCATCCAGTATCCATTTTATGTAAAGTGCCCAAAGCAGTCTGAGAGATACACATGCAGAATAGTTTGTAGCACTCTCACTTCAACAAGCATCTAATGCATTTCATTTATTTCCTATTTAATTCACTGCTGAAGAAAGAAATCATAATGAATAACCAAAAAAAAATTCCTCAGAACTTCCATATTAAAATGTAAAAACTTTTTTCCTTTGCTGAATGTTGAACCCAACATTGTGTTTCTCAATGAGATATCCATTTCCACTATCCTGAGGAATGTAGCACATGTCAGTTGTATGGAAAGGCAATGTAGCAAGAATAGCACTGGGAATTTGAAAGGTTCTTAAATAGGTTTTCAAGTTGCAGTTCTTGGCATATTGGATATTTTTTAAAGATGAGTACTCAGATAAAAAGAATAAAAATCAATGGCACATTTCTGCTTGTTGCAGGGAGACCACTACTTTTCAGTTTTTGCTGGTGTCCATCCTACCTTGTTTGGACAAAAATAACATCTTTTTTTATTTAAAAGTGCTTGATATAAGTCATGAGAAATTCAATGGAGTATCTTTTAACTGGGAAGTATTAAATATATGGTCAGCTGTGCAAGAGAAACAAAGCTGGAATATATTTGCATAATCATATGCTGCTCTTCATGACTTTAGATCAAATTTTCCAGGGTTTTTTCTCTAGATGGTGCTTCTGCTAGTCTGCTGCATGCCTTGTGCACCACCGAAACCAGTTTCTTTCAGAGTAAGAGGGCTATTAAAGCAGCTTTCACCATTTGATCTTCTTTGGAACAATTCAATGCCACCACAACTTAAAAAGGGAAAGCAATGACAATTAAGCTTCATTGGTTTTCAAAAGAAGTGTTTCAATTGTGCAAGTACACCCTACTCACTTGCCATTTAATGCTGCTACTCCAACAGTGCTTCTGGCAATTGACATACTTGCCACAAATGTCCACTGCTGACTTTGAGGGTCCCACCTCTCCACTGTGTTCAAATAACTCCAACCATCATGTCCTCCCACCGCATAAATAGGCCCTTCAAGCACTGTAACTCCTAAAATGAAGGAGAAAGTGAGAGAAGATAAAAATGTGTTTCCTCTGTCAGTAGTAAAAAATAAAAAAGTTTTCCAAAACACAACCAACAAATGAACTTTTATATTCAAAATGAAAATGGAAATACCAATTTGAGATTTGATTAATTAAGAATCAACAGACGGGAATAAAATTAATGCCACTCCACATGGCTCTATGAAAAACAGGTCTTGTCAAACAAATTTCATTTCATTTCTTGAGAGGAGTGTTTGCTTCAGAGAATAACCTGTCAATGATATGATCCTCTTAGCTTTCTCTATTCCCTTTGGTTTCTCATAACATTCTGAACATGAATTAGCTCTTTAGAATAGCAGTAAAGCACACAATAAAGTACGGACTAGATACCTGGTAGATCTCTCACTATTGTCAACCTAAGGGGGATTTCACTGAATGGAATTGCTTCTAGAGGAGTTGAAGTCTGTTTTTTGCACCATTTTCGTCAATCCCATAGAAGAAAATGAACAATTCTTCAGTAGCAGGAAGATTGATGGACTGGTACAGAATCAAAAAAGGCATTTGAAGGCTTGAGCAAGTAATTAGACTGAGAAATTTAAGCTGCTTCCTCAGTTTCATTCTATCAAAAAAGAAAACTAAATAGCCACACACCTTCACAGAAAAATAATGTTGGATATATTATAATAATTTATCGAACATATGAGTATTCTTTTATCTACTGAAAAAAAATTGTAATGTGTGAAAATTGAAGTTGAACATATTTCAATAAGAAACAATTTTTTAACTGTGAACAGTTTGAATCACCCAGTCAAAGGAATTGATGAATTCTCTATCTCACGGTCTCTTCAGTTAAGCTTAGAAGGCTCTAGAAAATAAGTTATAGCTAAGCACCATTTGTTACAAGACAGTGAACTCAGTAATTCCATTCTATGAATCCATGATCCCAAATGAATGTTGCTCTGAAAAATCTCAGGCTAAATCCAGTCCTGCTTCAAGGCAATGTCTTTTTTATCCTCACTCCATTTCACACAATTTGAACTCATCAAAAAGTCAGAAAACAAGAAATCATTAAAGTTGCAGAGAATGGCTTTGTTTTTTTCTTGCAGGAAAGTCTGTCTTTAATTTTCAACCATGTGAAGTCTCCACTTTCTATGTAGGAATGTTTTGTCTTATTTCAGAAAGTTAATTCATTAAAAGCTTATTTTACTTTAAAACTATATTTATCAATGTGAATATGTTTCATGTCAGTGTTCACAGAAAATGTTTCTGCACTTTGGATGTTGATTTTTGTTTGTCAATATTTTTTAACTTAAAAAAGAAAATAATTTAAAAAAGCCTACCAACCCTTAGAAAAGTGTTCCTCCAAATGAAAGCTAAACCTTTTCTTTTTCTATAGAACTCATTCTCCAATTGTTTTCATTGCCTTGCCTAGAAATTCTTTCTTTTCAATTACATGTTCCAGTTATAATTTCTCCAGAATATTAAAGTGGATATTAATCTGAAGTAATGATTCATATAGCTCACTATTTAATCTCAGAACATAACCAGTATGTGGGAAGATGTGACAGTGGTCACATAAAAATTATGGGATTATATGCTAAAATATGTAGTTTGGATGTGATTTTTATTTACTCTAGTATCTAATATTTTAAATATTTTTAAATCCTGAACAATGAGGTTTACATTTTAAAAATATATTTACTATGGCTTGCTATAAAAAACATGGTTCCCCTTAGCTTTTTCATCTATATACTCTTCATTAAATGCAAAGTTAAATAGAAAATCAAGTTATTTTTGGGATAAAAAATGAATCATATTCAAAGGAAGTTCAGAGGGGTAAACGTTTTTATACACATACATGTACACATAATTGGTGTCTAGACAAAAACACAAACCCTCTCACTTTCACACATAAGCAGTGTTATATTATTATGAAGTGAATTTCACAAGGAATCTATGATGCACATAAAAATCACATCTCTTCAGTTTTGAAATTTCCAGCTTTTATTTCCTGAGCTAACTTATTTGCACTTTCACTACGATAGAAAGTGTTTTCCTCAATTACTCTTTTTATCTCATTCAGTATTTAATTATTTTATTTCAAGTCCTTCGTATTTGAGCTTTATTCTCATCTATTTCCTGCTGTAAATTAAGCCATTACAATTATTTAATTCACTTTTTGTAGGAAATTTGATTTCCTCTTAATCAAAATACCATTCTTCCTGCATTTTCATGGAGCTTTATTTTTTTTAATGACAATGAAAATAGATAAGTTCATTGCATTAATGCAATGTTACTTTCTCTCTGCATTTCTTTTGCAAAGAGAGAAAAGTAACATTGAGTAACTGCACTTTATACAGAAAATAGTCTTCAATGGCTTCTCTGTTCTTCTCATCAGGACTTTTCTGAGTTTATACAATGCAGATAAAACCCTGTGAGATGCACAGATCCTACTGATTTTTTACCCATTGCAGAAACCAATATACCTCCCTCAGTAGTTTCTGGTGCCCTTTTGTGGAAGCTGCTGCACAAACTGTTGCATCTGCTGGGTTGCATCTCTGTTACCTGTGTTTATACCAACCTATCTATGAAACCCCACATTTGATTCTTATATTTTCTAAGAAGCCAGGCTGGCAGTGTTCTAAACTACACAGAAGTATTTACTTTCCCCATTAGGCAGTGCTTGAATCAAATGTTTCAAAATATTCTAATGAGTAGTAATGATAATGTAATCATCTTGCCCAAGTAAGTATATAAATACTTATTTTATATTAGAGGGACTGTGTCTTATATGAAAAATTCAATATTCAAGCATTGAATTCAAGCATTTGGATTCATTCTAAGCTTAGATGCCAGAATGTCTGTGATTTTTATATCACACATATGGACTAAAAGGTATTCCCAAAGGTATTCCTTGTAGCCTCCTTATGCAGGATGGATTGCAGTGCACCTCTTCTCTGACTGAAATTACTGAACACTCCATGATAACAGCTAATGGCAGCACCACAATCAAAATCTTAAGGGACGCATTCCCCAAGATCACAAAGCAAAATATTTTCCAGTAAAACTGATGAAGCAAGACTATTCTCTTTTCTGAATGTTCCAGGTCATTTGGTTTAATAGAAGAAAAAAAATTCATTGTAAGTAGTCTGTGTTGAAATGTCAGGGTTCCAATACTATTACCACACTGTAGAATTCCTCCTCCTTAAAGAGCAAAGGTACTGAACTCTATATGACTTTTATTTTTTTTTAATGGTGCAGCCAATTTCTTCTTGGTCTCTTGAGATAAGATTTTTCATCTTTTTGTAGTCAAGATACTGAACAGTGTGTTAGAAGATCAAGAGTTCATTTCAACTTCATGAGACAGGTTTTCATGTTCATTGTATAACCTAGTATACTGATGTCAGAGTACATAATTTTGTTTTCTGTCATCTCTGTCCACAAAATAATATACATCCACCTATATTTACACTCAGAATGTAGATATTGAAAAATATCTACAGGAATGGGATTTTCTTGTTTATAAATGAGAAAATAACTATTTCCAGCTGACACTTGAACTCTTATTTGTCATTAAGCAAATTGCACAGAAGAATAATGCTGTTGGCTCTTTCAGGAGACTTTGCTAAGAGAAGAGAAAGGACAGAATGCCCTCATACATTTTCCTCCTGTATGTCGTCTTCAACAATTTGGCAAAACCAATTTAAGCCACAAGAAAAGAAAAAATCCTCTTGGATTTAATTTTTCACATGATACTAGTGCTTTGTTGTTTTCTGACAAAAGTAATAAAACATTCAGAAAGGGAGTATTTTACTGTAAGAGAATTACATTAAATAACAAAAGTTATTTATCTGAACAAAGAAACTGAAAATTGGAAGAATCAAATCTTACTTTTTTAATTTGTAGAAAATAATAATTCTGGCACTGAGGGAGTAATTTGTTCTACACATCTTTTGATGGATTACTTTCATTTAACTGACACAATAGTTTGGCTTTCCTAGTTCTCATAGAGTTGCAGAGCTGAACCATCTATGAATATTCATTTTAAGAAAGGAAGCAACTTATTTTCTTAAGAGCAGATATGTTTTCAGCAATATCTTGAGTAGTTAAGTGCTGTAAGTACAGTGCAGAGAAACCTTAATGTTTTCCTGAACAAAAAAGTACCTGGAAAATAATTCTCCTAAGCATTTTGACCTAGGAATTTATAAAAACAAACAGTATTCTTTCTAAACTAAATGAGATCTAAAAAATTAATTGTCTAGTTTGCAATGGCAGGCATTTTCCTTTTGATTGCCTTCACAAAGCTATGCAGCACAAAACCCTATTATGCCTAATTAGGTGCTCAATCTGTACAGTTCCAATAGTTGCAATTATTTATACTTGACTGGAATGGGATTTTAAATTGCTTTTCTGTAATGTTGCAAAATAAAGGAGCACTGCCTATAATACTTTTAATTCTGCAGTTCCTTATCTGCCTGATGGACCTAATTTTACAGAAAAAATTTTAAAAATTTTATTTTTTAAAATTAAATACTTATAAATATAGTTTCATGCTGATATTTGGTTACAAAATGTCAAAGAAAAATTTTCTGTGGTCCTAGCTTTACTGTAGTCTCTGCATTTGGATATTTGCAGAGATGTTACATTTTAACTGGTAAGGATATACTTGTATCCAACAACTTCAAATAAGGACATTACATTTCAAGAAGATAACAGACATAAAATATACCATGACATTGAAGGTGAGAAGACAAATCAGTAGTTTGCTATCCAAGTATGAAGTTTGATTAAATAACATCCGGACTTTATTCTACCCTCTTTAGGCTCTGCATTTATTTTATGTCCAGGTAGAAGTGCATTTTTTAACAAACTCCTTTCTCACCCATACCCACAAAAGCATATTTATACAATTTTGTATTAATTGTAATTAATATTGCTGCCTTTTCTTACTCTATTTTTTCTCTTTAAGTCTTAAACCACATTTCTTCCATAGCAGTGGTATCAAAGAAAGTAAAGTCTAATTTGATTTAAAATGTACATCATAAATTAAATGATTAATAAATTCTTGTAATTAGTTCTCAAAGCCATAATATTAACTGACTGAGAAACACAAATACTGTTCTTTGGATGCTGCATATAGGACTGCCATAGGCTAATCTTGGAATTTACTGTGTCATTAATTGGAGAATTGGACCTGACCTACCTTCCTTAGAGAATATTCAGTGACTCAATGTTGAAAATACCTATTCCTATGTAAATTCAAAGTATCAAGGATGGTTTAAAGAATTATAGCAATATCACTGCCCTCTTGGGCCAGAAGATATTACGTTAACTTGCTAATATAATGCAAATTTATAGAAGCAAAGATCTGCCTGTCGACCCTCTGTTTACATTCAGTTTTGTAGATAAGACACTAGGTTCTCAATTCTGCTACACTATTATCCTGAGAACATGACTCAGAAATTATTATGAGTGCTGCTGTTATGATTTGCAACTCTTTAGTGAATTGGGTCATGATCTACTACTTAGTATAGGTACAAAGTACAAAGAAAAGGTACTTAATAACTAAGGGAAAAAATCCCTCTGATGTTCCCCATGATAAGGAGAAAAATCCAAAGCAAAAATATGATATACATGCAAACCAATATTCAAGATTAAATACTTTAAATTGTTCAGCCCTTATTGCAACTCACAGTGAAAGCAGTCATTTTTCCTGAGATTTCACATGGAAAAAATAATAATCTTTTAACTACATGGAGGCATGTAGTACCAGTCAATGTTGCCTAAAATAAAGATTCTCAAACTAATTGCTTAACAGCTTCTTCTGGGGTATAGAAAACATCTGTATCAGAAGATTGCTGTGCTCTGGTAAGCCAGTCTGTTGTGGAACTCTTCCACTCGATGCTTAGTTGGCAATACGTTTTGGTGTTTTTGTTTGTTGTGTTTTCTGGGTTGTGGGGTTTTCTGTGCAAAGAAATCACCCCATAAAGATGGAGAACACACATCTTAACTATAGCATTGCTTTTATGAGGTGCTGATGTACCCAGAAAGATTTACCATTGTGGAAAAATAAGATATTTACAATAGGATCTTGAGTTGAACTTTTATGGGACATGAATCTTTCCCAGCTGACCCCAGCTTTGCCATATCAAAATGATATGATTATATGATATGATATGATATGATATGGCATCAAAATGATATCAAAATGATACTGTATGGCATCATGCTCTGGAAATCTGGATTGTCACTCCCCAGCTCAGTGGAATTTGGTCAGTATCATATATATGATAGCATGAAGTGCTGTAATATTTTCAGTTGTCTGCATGCTCTAAGAAACTACTATCTGGAAAAGTTTCCTTTATCCAGCTGTTTGGCACTGTAACAAACATTATGCAAAAATATGATTATATAATTCAATAATTCTTTTATTTATAAATATTTGCTCCGCAATATTGGGAAATTAATTAGTCATAAGTAATTACAGTTTTATCATATTAATAGGGTATGACCTAATCTGTTGGTTTCAATGCTAATTCAATTCTCTTCATTTGACTGACATTTCTTTCTTCCTGCCTTTTGTCTCTGGTCTGCAGGTTCACATATGCCCTGACATCCAGAATGGAACCTCAGATTCTCATGCATCTGTCTCTGCACCTCCGCACTTTTTAATCTCCACAATATTTTTTTTTTTACATACAGAAAACATACAAAAAAAAAAAATCTGTATTCATAATGTTGTAAAATTAAAAAAAAATTCCAAACCTAGAAAAAATAACTACTTTTTTTTGTTATGTGTTAATAAAAAATGTAAATTTGCCATTTTTGGCTCTTTAGTAGCCCAGGAATGGTGAAACATAAAAAGAAGAGCTATCATGCAAGATAGCAGAGAAAGAAAAACAAAGATCCCTTTTATCTTCAACATTTTTATAGTTTATTTTACAGCTACCATGAATGGGTGTGTTAAGGCTTTTATTTATATTCCTAGTCTATTTTAATGGTATCTACTCTTTGAGAATGCTTTCTGACACACTGTAACTCCACAGACAAACATGTTTTTATTGGGGCTTAAGCACTTTCTAAAATAACACCATTGCTTAACTTCCATAGCAAAAGGTTTTAAAATGGTGGATGAAAGTTCAGCTCTCACTGACTTCAAAACTATCTTTCAAACTAGGTCTAAATAAAGGTATCATTCATCATTAAATTTTCAGTGTTGAGTAAGTAATAATCTATCTTATATTATGGTTCTTGAAAGAGGTAAAACTCATATAGTTAATAATTTTGGTACTTTGCTGGGTATCTGATCTACTCTGCTCATGAATCTTACAGCCCACATTTTCCTGGTGGAACTGTTTTAAAAATCTGTTAGTAGCACTGATTCTTCAAAGGTTTTGTTTCCTATCAAAATATTTGACATAAAATAAATTAGAGGTGATTACTTTCCATATTCATCTCATAAAATGCATCGTTAATAGATATAATTTTATTGCAATGACCTGATCATTGTAAATTTATTGTATCAAATATGTGTTACCTATGTGTTTCTCCTTCACTTGTTTCAGTGCAATCCAATACTCATTTTGCTATTATGAATCTATTAAGTTTTCTAGTATCTGATACTTTTTCTGATATTGCACTGCAGGCTTATTTTAAGAAATTATTGAAATTTTACAAATTTATTGTCAGAAATTATTTACTTCACCAAGGGAGAACAATGGGATTAAATAAATCTGCTTTATGTCAATATTTATATAGAGAATTGTGATACAGAATACTATTTTTTTCAACTTACTGCTTTACGAAGGAATAATTTCACGAGAAATTACTAACCTGGAAGCAGTTCCGTTGATGCTACATTGTTACTGCTTGCCCTTTAAGACATTATGTACTTCATCACTATCCTAGCTTTATTTAAATAAAAGTGTTCATAAAAATTTACTGTATTTTTTTGTTTAGTTTTTTATCTTCAATAGTTTCTCAAGAATCAATATTTTTCACATGTCTCAAATCATACACACATACAGGCATAAATACCCAATAAAACACCATTGGCTTTCTTTTTTGCATTACCAGATTCTCAGTTTCCAGTCTACTCAATAGTATTTTTTGTACCTTGAGAAGCAGGAACTGTTCCCAAGCCACAAATAATTTTATTCTAAACATGCTATATTTCTTATTCCCATGGAAATCAGATTATGCCATCACAATTGCTCTACTCCATTGTACAATATACCTGCTTAGGCTGCTGAATCCTACACAAATTCTTAGACCTCTAAAACTACAGTTGTATTTACGCTCTGAGCTTTCAAACAATGCAAAATTATTTCATAAACAATAATTCCTTTTGACAATACAAACATTACTTCTAAAGAATTTCACTAATTTTGAGTCAATGAAGTATTCAACACTTGAATACTTTTAAAAGTAGATAAAATATTTTCTAAATTATCATTTAGTGATTTAAAAATCATACAGCCTGATAATAAGTAATTTATATGTCTATTTTTTAATATTTTTACATTATTTTTATTACCTATATATATACATGTATTTTTGACTGCTGAGATATACTATGTAGTAAGAATACTGATAATTCAGTTTCTCCCCAGTCTTTCCCTCTATTAGTATTTCTCATTACTCCTTGAAAGTTCCAGAGCATCCCTGTATTTTTCCCAAGTAATTTTTTTCCCTTCCCTCTGACTCATGAGCTGGACTCTAGAGCAGAAAGCATGAAAGTTGAGAATCAGGCTGGGTCTCAGAAGCACAGTGGGTGCTCCCTCTTAGTGAAATATAGAAATTTGCCTTCATGCAAACCCACAGTGCAATCTCATATTTGTCAGCACCATCTCAGATATTCTGAGAGTCTTTATCTTGTTGCTCCCTAACTATATGTATTCTCTTTCCACTTCTGAATTTTGAACTTAGTCTTTTAGATATTCATTCCTGCACAAACCAGTTTCATGACAACCACATTATAAGCAAGTATTCACTCAAATTTTAGGCATAAACCTCAGGTCCTTTAAAATGCATTTACATTACATATTTAGTTTTTTCAGAACAATAGGTTGAATCCTAACCCACTGTATAAAGTGAGAATTGGAAATTCTTTAGGTCTTCCGTGACCATTCACTCTGGGTAGAGTGAATTCTATCCACCCTAGGCCTATATCCTGTGTAAATAAATCTAAGGCTTTCTCATCAGATATTAATATTTTTATAGCATTTTCACTCAGAAAATGCAGCTGGCAAGACTCTCTCTTCCAAGAGGGGAGGAGGAAAAATATATGTAACTTGCCTGCACTCTAAGCTGCACAGGATTTTAAGAGGTAATACCATGTCCTGTCAGCCTCCTTCCATGCTGATCATCTTGCAAATAGGTGTTTGACTATGGGTAGTGAGATCAGTATATTTTCAAACCAAAACCTAAACCAGAAGCTTAGACACACTTTATATAGTTCATCAAAAGGACAGTTTTGAACACTTACCAGAAAAGACTGCTGTTCTCCTCTAGTTATACTGGAAGACTAATTTTCTCACTATGGCACTTAAATTGTATCTTTTGTAAAGATAAGTCAAATACCAGTTTTTTCTAGCTTTTTTTTTTTTTTTTAATCACAGTTTCACTGGATTTGATAACTAAAATCTTAATTAGTCTATCATTGGTTCATTGGTTCTATATTTCCCTTCTCTCCCCTCTTCCACATAGACTATTAAGTTCAGTATGGAATTTGAAAAAGTGGAGACAGTGTTGCTTCATAAAACTGCTGAATTAATAAACCAGAATCTGTTTTACATTTTTTCACATCTTTGTCCTTTCTTCCTTTGTTCTTTCTTCCTTTCCTACACAGATTTTGATTTGGTCTTCCTGTTTGTCAGGTTTCACCTTTCCCATATTTCATGTTCGCCTTTGACACACCTTTCTGGTATCTTTTTGCTCTTTCATACTCCATTCCGTTTTATGGACTACTCAACAGGGATATTAGAATCACTGTTACTTTAAATAATAGTTTTGGATCCCACAGTCTGCCCTTTCTTTTTTGTACTTTAGCGCTACTTATTTCAAACACTGCCATTAAAAGAGCTTTCACTCATCTTCAATTGGCGGCTTTAAAACGGCCTAACATATGACCTCCTACACTATGGACTTACACTCCTACTACAGGGCCTGTCAACTTTTATTTCCTCATTTCTACATGTATCAACTTCTATACATATGCTTCTTCTGAACATTATATGAATACAGGATAAAGTGAATTGTATTACCTGGTTGTGGCCTTAGTTACAATGGGGTTCATCTGACAATTTTTTTCCTGTATCAACAAAAATACATCCATGTAAAGGATGGGGGCTTATTTCTATCCTGTACACAAAACCCAATTCAAACTGCTCTAGCATTATTACTACATGGATATAACATAACATGGTTTAGAAAAAAAATAATAAAAAAAATTACTTCAGATTTACTTTCATTACAAAAGGCTAAAATAAAAATAAAATAAAATAAAAGTTACTAAAATAACTTTATAAGTTATTACAAAAAATTAAAAAAAAAACCTAATTAAATTCTATTACCTAAGCTTCTTAGGTAATAATATGATTAGTACATAATTCCAGATAAAGAACACCTTTCTAATGCCTCCCAAACAACTGCATTTAATCATCCCAACTTAGACTTCTTTTCTCATTTTACATGTTTTTTGCAAAAAGCCTGAATTACTTCAATATAAAAATTCAAAAATTATTTTATATTAAGAAAAAAAACTCCTCAAATGGTCAAATGCCTAGTTTGATTTTTTTTTCTAGTATTGAAAGCCTACTAGTTTTTCTCCAGTCATAATCTCAACATTCCTCAACTTAAACTACAATTTTTTAATTCAGTTGAGCAAAATCATCTGTAAAATTATAGTTCAGAATTATTTTTTTAACTGATTACCAAGTGTTTTCAATCATAGGTTTACCTCTTTTGTCACTGAGACAAATATTTTCTCTATTCAGCATACCCTACTGTTTTATTATTACTTTCCTGTAGTTACAGCTGAAGCCATTGCATTTTTACTGCCCGGTGGACCAGCACTGATTCTGTGAAATTCTCGAACACTGGCAGAGAAGACATGATGTATTTTTGCATTTAAATAGTGTATTTTCTCATGTATTTTCTAATTTACAATTAAATTTAAACTTAGGAAACAGTTTTAAATCAGTGAGAGATTCAGTGTCATGGTGCTATCTGATATAGATTCCCATTTTCTATTGTAAAACTTGTTTGACAGCAAGAGTGCATATGGACATTGCAAGTGTCCAATGACATGAGCGAAGGGCAGGAAGGCATGGTCCTTGTGTGAGGTATTGATGGAATAGTACAACACAGGACTTGCTGACTGCAGCTCAGGGGAATGGACAGGATAACATTGTGTGTTTCAGGAGTCAACACAGGCAGGCAGGCAGACAGAATAACCACAAAACCACTGCTGAAATGAAAAGAGTAAATTTGTTTCCTATTTATTACCTTCCTAACCAGACCATGCCAAAGCAACACCCAGGCAGAGACACACAGGCAGGAGGAACACAATCCCAGCAGGTGGCTGGGCTGCTGCTTGCGCCCATTTATCAAGCACCCACTCACGCACAGTTTACCAATGTGCCGGGATCTCCTCTGGGCTTTTTATGACCTCTGTCCCAAAACAGGGAGCTCAAACACGTCCATAAGCCTCCCCAAACACCTATGCTATTTCTAAACAGAAATTTTACTTCTCAAAACAGAGATAAACAGCAGTAGGCATAACATATATATGAGGCTCCCACACTGTTGTTCTCCAGGCCTAGGCATTCCAGGCTGAAAGGTCACTTGAGCAAATATGCCATCTTCCTTGTCATTCTCCCGCTTTTAACACTTTCATCCCCACACGTGTCTGTGGGAGTCTGAGATGTCAATGGGTCAAACATTTGCCCATTTGTAGAGGTGCTAGGGTGCTTTGCTTGACCAGGGTTTGCACCCTATAATGTGCACCCTCCCAAGGGTGAGAAGATGAAATTTTGAGTGGGTGATGGTGAAGCCTCTGGTCCGCATAAATCAGAGGGGGTGACCACCCACCACTGGAGGCCAACGAGAAGCAGACCTTGTGGAGGCAGGATAGTTCTTTTATCATGCTGCAAACCTAGTTATTGTTACTGGTAGGAATGCTACTAGAGCTTAAAAGTACTGAGTTTTCTATTAAAAGTTGCATAACAAAAAAGAAAAAAGTGATATGTTTAAAAATATTTTTTTCTTACCTAAGCCATGCCTATGCGTTGACATAGGTGGTAACACAGTCCAAGCCTTGGTCTTTGGATTGTAACATTCAACAGTGTTTAATGTCTTTAAACCATCCCGGCCTCCAATGACAAACAGCTTGTCATCGATGACAGCAACACCAAACTGAAGCCTCCTGCCATTCATTACTCCAGCCTGAATCCATATGTTTGTTCTGAGATCATACTTTTCAATAGTTGTAGCTCCTGATGAGACATAAAAGCAGAACTACAAATACCAAAATTATAGATGCATTTTAATTAATGCTTAAGAGAATAGTCTAACGATTAATCTGAAATGTAAGCAATGCTTTATTTTAACATACACATAAGAGTGCTTCACTTTCAAAATTTAAATATCCTACAGAAAAAAAATTCAACATAATTATGAAGCATTACTCTTTGGAACTAACCCTTTGGATTACAATAAAATGTTATAATTCCATGGAAAATAATTCTGTCAGGATTCATTCATTATGTGGAACCAACAAGCAATGAACCAAGTTCAAATAAACATCATGAAAGCAATAGGTTTGTTAAGTGGACTAAAAAAGACATAAATTAAATTTCTATATATGTGTAGCAGAGGAACAATAATGTAGGATACAAATGTATGTATTAAATTCCCTTCCAGTTTTATTAAGCCACAAGACATATTATTCAAATTTTGCATTCAGTTTAGAGAGAGATCTTTTTATCCTATTTTAAAATAAACAGGTGTAAATTCATTAATACTTAGGTTTGAAAGAACAAAATATACAGTTTATTTGATGCAGTTTCTTGGAGGTGGTGCAAGGCATATTATAATGATACATATTCATAAAGTTATAATGTTTTATATGTTGAATCTATTTGTGTTAAAAGCTAGACCTGTAGCACATGAATTCTGTAAAGCTATTTACTTCAATGGAAAAAAGTACAGTTTTAAAGTTTTCTCATTCTGATTTCAGAAAATCGAACTTGTATAACAGCCTGAATTATACTCAGCTACATATTTTCTAATATTGACTAAGTTTGGGTTGCCACAATATTTTATTATAGTACATACTGAGAACTTAACCCAGAAGTTCCTGGAATGCTTAAATTCTGTATATCCTATAAGGTGCCTTACTAATTTCTAATGATGATGAGGATGATAGAATAATATAATACTAACAATAAAAATGGGAATGAGAATAATGACAAAAATCATCCACACAAAGTGAAATAGGTGTCATTCCTATAAAATCATTACTCTCAGGAACATGAATATAATATATTCTAGACTACAATTCAGGCAAGAAAAGAAGACCTCTTAAATAACAGTAATTATTTTGATGGCAATTACTCTGCAATAGTAACACCCAAAATAGAAAAATCTTTAAACAGAAAGATGGTGGAACAACTGAAAGGTATCATCAGCAGAGATTTTAGGATATCTTTAATTGCAGATTTTTGAGAATTTCTTTTTTATAATATTTAGACTGTGCTTCATTCCCATACATATGGTCAAATATTCACACAGCTTAGACACTAAAAGAGAATAAAGTTCTGCCTTTCCTAGGAAGGAAACTGTGTATTTCTGAAAAAGGAATAGGTTCCTTTTCTTTAGCTCAATTGTTTTGATCTTGAAAGTAAAAAGATTTTCTGCACCTAGGAGAGGAGGCCAAGTCTTGATACCAATAGGATTTTACTAGACAAATTAGTTTAGCTATTTAAGAGTCAAGTCCTCTGCTTTATATATTCATATTGAAATATTGACTTTCATCTATCATGTATTTTATGTCTTGAATATATTTGCATATAATACTCTAGAATGAAAGTACTATTGCAATGCCAAATGTTGACATCACAAATTTGCTCTGCAACAGAATAAAAGCAGGAGCTCTAAAGTATCCAGGGGTGCATCAAACACAGCACAAACAAAGCCATTGCTTTATCTTGACAATACCTTTGAGTTACGTTTGCTAAAATCTCCTGTCACTAAGTGGTCTACAAAATATCCATTTTCCCATTTTTTAGGAATCTTAATTCAAAAGGACAGCAATGTCATTCTTAGATTCTCTCACAGCCTTTTCTGCTAATTCTATATTGACAAAAATTTAACTTATGATAAGGCTACTGGAGCTAAGAAATTCATAAACATTAGGGTTTTGGGGAAATTCCTTGGAAATCTGTTTTAACAGTAACTGATTGCATTTTGTGACTTTGCATAGTAGTTCTGTCTTTGTCAGAAGTCTAAGTGGATCATAGAATTGTCAAATTGCAGAATCATTTAGGTTGGAAAAGACTTTTAAAATAATTCACCCTTTAACCCAGCACTGTCAAATCCTCTACTAAACCCCAAGTGCCACATCAACATTTCTTTTAAATACCTCCAGGAATGGGGAATCCATCACTTCCCCGGGCAATTCCAATAACACTTGATAACACTTTCAGTGAAGCAACTTTTCCTCATATCCAATTCTCTGGTGCATTTTGAAACCATTTCCTAATGTCCTATCACTTGTTACTTGGGATAAGAGACTGACACCCACCTTGCTACAACCTCCTTTCAGGATGTTGTAGAGAGTGATAAGCCTTCTTTTTTTTTTTCCCAGGCTAAAGCACCTCACCTCCCTCAAGCACTCCTCACAAGACTTATACCCATACCCCTCACCAGTTCCACTGCCCTTCTCTGGACACACTCTGGGAGCTCAATGTCCTTCTTGCAGTGAGGGACCCAAAACTGGACACAGGATCTGAGGTGAGGCCTCAGCAGTGCTGAGCACAGTGAATTTATAATCAATAGTTACATTGCAGGATGATGAGCCACTCTTTGCTCCCAGATGTGGAAGGAATACAGAGTACCCCTCATGGAACTACCAGAGAGAGGGACAGAACCCTACCTCCACTCACTTTCATCACTTCTAAGGTGAGATCATTATCTAGGTTGTTAAACCATCATGCTGTGGTGCAGTGGAAGAACAGGCACTCACTCATGTGCTGGCTCCAGTGACTAGCAAAAATTGGTAGCATCACATTGGTAGCTAAGAAAGTCTTCTCCTCTCTATCATAGCTAGTGGATGGCAGTCAACAGAGCCAGGCCGTAACAGAAGCAACTTCCAAACTGTGCAAACTCAAAGAAAGGAGCTGTGTTGGTTAATACTGCCAGCCTCAGTCTGTACAGGCTGTGAAAGGATGTCTTAGCAATGTCAGAAATCTGTAGACAAGGACTTTTGTCTAATCCCCATGAAGAAACCAGAGTAATTCTGATTATATGTTTCAGAAAATCAGAAAATCCAATTTCCCATGAACATGAAGATGGTAGGAAGCAATTGGGAAGTGACTGGTATATATATTTATGGAAATTGGATATACAGGCTAATGTGAAGATATGAATAAAATAAATAAAGGAAAAATTCATTATTCATTTTGAGCTGAAGCATATCTGCTGATTATGCAGAGATAGACACATTTTCCAACAAAACAAAACAGATGGAATACCACAGAATAAATAATACACACATAGATCCAAATAAAAATACAAACTATATTAAAAAGTACATGAAATTATATTTTACAATTTATTCTATTATTGTTTCCTTTACTGATGTATCACTAATGCTTTTTGAGTGGTCTAATGGTAAAGAGGAAATAAATTATTTACTAGACTGTCTTTAAGATAGTGCATATGAAATTGTAAAGATGAAAGAAAAACAAATACACAGAATATTGAAGATTTTATAATAAAAGTACTGCACACCCAGACAATTCCTCTATACACACATAAACTCCTATTTTTCAGATGGACAGAGCTCTAGAACTGACTAATTTCAGGATGTAGCACTGAAGAGAGAGTATATGAAAAAGACATAGTGAAGTGAAGAAGAATTAATTTAATAGCCATTTGCATGATAAAGAAAATTGTGTAGTAAATTAAAAAACTATTCCATAACTGTGGCAGCACAAATAATTTCTGGTAAGAGCATAACAATGTTTCTTGGTGTTCTGGGCACATTTCAACTTTTTTTTTTTTTTTGCCTAACTTAAATTCTACTTAGGATCCAGCTGGGCATTGGATGAAATTAGTTCTGTGTATTGTGCATATGGGCATTATAAACCCTGATTAATCAAGGTCTATGAAGTAATGAGAGTCCTACAGAGAAAGACAACTTCAGAAATGAAATGCCGTAGATGATCGGGTTAATTTTGCATTAATGTCCAACTGCTGCTGACAATTCCTCTGTGTATGCAGCAGGGATGAAGACAATACTACCACTCCATGTTTCTGATGAAACATTATGGTACTAGCTCTCACAATTTCACCTTTATTTACAGAGCAGTACACCATTTCACTAAATACAAATTTCTATTTCTTTGGTTTTGTAGCCATTTTTAGGCACATGAATGTGTGAAATTGTTTTGGTGAAACCTTTCAAATGATCCTCTAATTATCTTCTCTTAAACTTTATCTATTTCTAAAATTAAGCATATATCAGTTCCTTGCTAATGACTTATAAATCAAGATTTTTGTAGAAACCTTACTGACATTTTCACTTTTTTTTTCATTGTTGATGACTGAAGACTAATAGTACAGCAAGGTAAATGAGTGAAAAAGAATATTTGGATAGCAATATTATTTGCAACTCAGTATTTTAAGTCAAACAAAGAAATACCTAGAAACCTGTCCTTCAAAGATATTTTTAAGCATTTTTGAACAAGCTGACATTGGCTACATGAAGTAATGAAGATTGTCTGAGACTATGATTGTAACATATTTATTTTAGCTAGGTATAAATGCAGGTCTTTTCATATAAGCAAAGTGAAAATTTCTTCAGAAGCAGATGAAAATGCCAAACATATTCCCCTTGCTCAACTATCTTTGTATTCGGTGTAAACATTTCCACGTAAAATACCTTTTTTTTCTCCCCTTATTGGTAGAATGATTCAGTATTTAAACCCCTGAAGAAGGGTAGGAGTTCTGCATTTATCATCAGAAAAATTCTACTTCTTTTTTTTCTCTGTTAGACTTTCTGCTGATTTTGCTATTACTAAAGCTGTTGCTGACGTGTACTCTGATCATTTTGTTCAAGATTTAGAGATGCTGCTGTGAGTAGGCGCAAAATGATGACCTTGATCTAGTGATCTGCAACATTAAATTTTGAGCTGAAAAGATGGTGACTCAAGTGGAACAAACGTGACCCAAGGAGGTTACTGATGCAGATATCAAGGAGATTATTTTGGTAAAGAAACAGCTACACAGAAAATGGTAGCATAGGGTACCAGTTCATTACTCTATAATAAGACTGCTATATATTCCTTTAAGCACTCCAAAAATGTATAACACATACACAAAAAGAATTTTACCTTTTTTTTTTATGAAAACATGTATTAAAATGTCAGAAGTATTTTCCATATAGTGATATTAAATAAAAATCAGTGAACCTCTGGGAATTTTTTATTATTCTATATAAGCAGAATTCTCTAAAACCAATACAAGTTTTTCCCACAAATCTTTATATTTCTGAAAGTATCAGAACTGAGAGCTTTTCAACAGTGATTTTAGGCAATGTTTTTGATGTTATGCACTTTGTTTTACAATATAGTGTTATGTGCTATTACATAAAATATTCATGGTTTATTTCATATTTTTATGTAGTGTAAAACTTACAAAATCTCCTTTTATTAATTATTTATGCCATGCAGTATGATAATCTACCTTTGCTCAGCAACAGATTCAAGCCTCTTCTTTTAAAACAGTTCTGTTCTCAATGAAAATTGTGCAAATAGTGTGTTAACAATAATAACAGAAGTTCCACATGTGGACAAATGCAAATTCTAGGGGAACTACATATTCTGCAGGAGGGGTGTGCACCCACTGGAGCTCTCACCAGTGGGGAGCAGGTGATGGTGACCAACACAAGCTGTGTGTCTGTGTTTGTGTGTCTATGTACATGTGGGTCTCTGACTAGAACCTTCAGGGATTTGGTCACGAAGAACATAAAGTAATTTAAAGATGTAAATTCATACTTTGCAAGTGTCTAGTATTGCAGTTTATCTACTGCATGATTGATACTGATTCTAAGCACATGGTTCATCTGATTGGGAGTTCATTACTTACCATACTAAATCAGTAATCCTCTTTGATCATTTGGTTAAATAATGTGAGCTGAGCAGTTTGGTGCTCAACAGTACCAGTTTCTCATAACCCCCAACCCTCTTTCATTACTTTTCATTATAGATGTAGAGATGCTCATCCACAGTGCTTGGCCCTTAGCTCAGCTCATGGGAGACTCTGTTTTGCAATACTTTCCTCCAAGGTAAACCCACTGCATAGGGTGCTATTCCTAATCTTTACAGGCGTGACCCAGCTAATGCTGATTGGATTCTATATGGCGCCATCTGCAGTTTAAAAAGATAATTGTGTTTATATGGTTTTCCAGTTCAGAATATTAAAAATAAGGTGAAAGCTCTGCTGAAGCTTACTTGGATGTTCTTGTGCTTCACAATAGAGGCTTCTAGAGCATTTCCTAGAATTCAGCAAGGCGATTTGTGAGGTGGCTGAAGGTGCAAGATAGAGCTGGAGGACTACACTGGGAGATGTCTGCATTTTTCAAGCCTTACCCACACTGGCTGTTGAGGGTTCCAGATCTGAACTATTTATAGAGCAAGATTCAGAACTTGTGATGGTTTATTCTAAAGCCAATACCAGTAGAGACAACTATTAATGAAACTTCGGTGATCAGAGTACAGAAATGGGCTACTGTACAGAAAAAGATAAGGTTTCTGATAGTATAGAAGTTCTCTAAGTTATCTATCTGCCAGGCATGTGTCTTCTCTAGCTCACGCACAGAGGTGGGGTTTTTCATGTGTTTTTTTGGGATTGTTTTGATTGCTTGTTTTTGGGTTTTTTTGTTTTTTTGTTTTTTTTTTTTTTTTTTTTTTTTTTGTTTTGTTTTGTTTTGTTTTTTTTTTTTTCAAGTGATAAGGTATCTGCACTGGAAATGCCAGACAATAGAGTAAGTTGCAGGGAAGTAATTAAGAGGAACAGAGGGTTGTTCTTGGGATAATAATCCCTTTTATGAACCCTCAATGCACAACCCCCTTATGCTGTCTGCAACAGTTGTGAGTTCCAGGGCAACAGATTGACAAGGTAAGAAGTTTGTGGGTTTATAAAATGTATCTTGTGTGTAATAACTTTTGGTCTTCTCTGACATTTGAAGCCATGAAGGCTTCAGAAAAAGTCACTTCAGGATTTTCTTTTTGTTTCAAACTATAAATGAATCAGCAGTTTCAGAAGATAATTACACTGAAAAAAAAGCCAGAAATTTAGTGATATAAGTAAGTATTGGAAAAGTACCAGATGGTTTTAAAATATGGATGGGGTTTTTTTGTTTTTTTTCTTTTGTTTTGTATTCTGAAATGCTCTGCAAATCAGAGTACTTAAACTGCTAATTAGCCTATGAGACTGAATGTTTTGGAACATATTGAAAATCATAGGAGTGAAAAGAAGGAAGTAATCATGCTAATACTTATAAGAACTGGACGAGAAGAGAATTTTAGTGTGATTTATACATTTAATTATCTCATTAGTGATTAGCCAGTGTATTTTACATTCCTCTGGTGAAGTAATTAGCCAGGTTCTACTTTTACTCTACAATTACTTTAACATGTTGCAGAGTCATAGAACTCAGTGAGGCTGGAAGGGACCTCTGGAGGTCATCTCTTCTCTAGGCTGAGCAGTCCCAAATCTCTCAGCCTTTCTTCACAGGAGAGAGGCTCCAGTCCTTTCATCACCTGTCTGAGATGCCCTTAAAGGACTGAGCAGTGTTTCCAGTGAGATCTGACCAGAGTGGGGAGGATGTAAGCGATTTGATGAATGAAAAGAGAAGGGATAGAGGGCGATTTAAACCTCAAATGGTGGTATTTTACGCATCTTTTTTTCCGATAACTACCTAGGAAAAGACTGTTTCCTTATTCTTGACATAGCGCCAGTTCTCAAAGAGATGCAGAGCATTGTCTTAGTAGTGAGGCATGTAAAGTGACCTCTCATGGTACCACCTGCTGGGGGGAAATTCTCTGGGAACATCTCACACCTCTGCAGTGAGTATTGAGGCATATCTTTCTCTCGGTGCCTTAAAGAGAAACCAAAAGCAAGTGAAAACAGGGAAAAAAAATCCCCTCATAACTTCTTTCATAGCAGCATATGCTTTAAAATTCCCATGCAAGGGCTCCCACAGAGCAGACAGTGGATGGAGAGGGTGGCTGCTCTCTACAGCTTCCTCTGCTCCCTAGATCTGTTCCCAGGGATCAAATCTGCAAGTGCGATTTTGCTGTTTCCAAATATCCGAACAATCGTTAGGCAGACGTTTGGGGCATAATGATCCCAGGCACTTTTCTGCCAAGCTGCTCTCCAGCTGGGTGGCTCTCAAATTACACTGGTTCCAGGGGTTGTTCCTATCAGAAACGGACACAGGACTTTGTGCTTCCCCGCATTGAACTTCATGAGGTTACTTCCTGCTGTTTCATTAATTATGGTTTCTCTCTCCAGAATGTTTTGTTGTTAGCTAAATATAAGATAGATAGATAGATAGATAGATGGATAGATAGATAGATAGATAGATAGATAGATAGATAGATAGATAGATAGATAGATAGATGGATGGATGGATGGATGGATGGATGGATGGATAGATAGATAGATAGATAGATAGATAGATAGATAGATAGATAGATAGATAGATAGATAGATAGATAGATATTTCTTGAAACAGTTCATTTTGTTCTCTGTTTATTATTGTGTGAATCAAACTAAAAATCAGACTCTCTTTTAGTTTATCAAGAATATATTCAATAATGAACTCTTGGGCTATATTAAAAAGTATGAATTTCCGCAAAAGATAAACCAATTCTCCCAAAATCCATTGTCTGGTTTTCTCTTTTAAAAAGTAGTGTATTTTTCTTTTCTCCACAGCTAAATTACATCTTTTCTGTTTAAGGAACATACAAGGAAAGGTGAGTTTCAGTGCATATTTGCAATGCAGGCACCGAAAATTTTACTTAGTCATTCTGCATAGCCTGCCTGCCACTTACTCTGGTATTCTAATTTTCTCATGAAAACCCACCACGATGACATTACTATGCTATCTTGATTTCTCCAACAAGAGTATACTTCTCTGTGTTGTTGTTTCTGTTTATATATTCCATTATCATTTTCCTGTTGAGTCTTCCAGAAAGCACGAAAAAGGAAAACAAGTCATTGGTACAATGCTGACCTAAAGCTAATGGAATGTTACTTGTTTATTAGTGCATTTTAGATTTAAGGTAAATTGCTTTCCATTTCCAATGTCTTCCATATCTAACTAGAGAATGTCTAGGAAAACACTGGATTATGCCAACAGACATTTTTATATTTAAAAAAAAAAACCTTTAAATGGGTCAATATTTTGAAAAAATGAATTCCAGAAACTATAAGAAAGAATAGTGAAATATACAACATGGAACTGAGCAAACACAAAATCATAAATTCATTTTGGTTGGAAAAGATTGCCAACCCTTAACCCAGCACTGCTGAGTGAACCATAAAACCTTGTCCCTCTGTGCTGCATCTGCATAGCTTTCTATTACCTCCAGGGATGGAGACTCAACTATTTCACAGGGCAGCCTTTTCCAATGCTTGACAGTTCTTTCACCAGAAAAATTTTTCCTAATATCCAGTCAAAGCCTCTGCGGGTGAAATTTGGTGTAATTACCTCTTGTTGTATTGCTTATTACTAGGGAAATGACACCGACTCCCACCTTGCACAAACTCCTTTCAGGTAGTGGTACAGAGTGATAATATCTCTCCAGAGCATCCTTTCTGCAGCCTAAACAACCCCAGTACCCTTGGCTGCTCCTTCACACTTATCTCAGCAAAATTATTTACTTCTGATGCTTGAAACGCTGCAATTGTTTGCCTGACATAGAACTGCTACTTAATTAGAGCAGACAGGACTTCAGAGAAAAACTGTAGGTGTCTAAATAAAAAGTGGTGTACTGACAGCTGCTTGGAATGTCAGAGGTACAATTTATTTTGGCTTATTGTCCTTCTGAGGTATTTTAAGGCTATGAATACATTCTTTAAGATTCTTTAAGTTAACAAATGTCCTCATGGAAAACACTGGTGAAAACAAATTAGCACCAAAGGCAGAAGAAACTCGTACAGGGGAGTGGTAATGACATATATGTGATATTATCAATAAAAAGAGTAGGATTACAAGAAGGACCATGAAGTTATCGCTTCTCAGTTCTTTTGTGAACATCTGTTTATGTACTCGGTAACAACAGCATGTTTGTTTATGTTCCTGCTTGACAGGGGCTGCTCCTGGAGTCAGACCAGGGCTGATATATGCACATACATAAGTATACTTACAAAGTATGCATATTTATATTAAAGGTTTCAAAAAGCACATCAGGGAGAAATATTCACTAATAAACACTTTGGACTTTTCTTTCTTTCAAAGGAAAATAGTCTTCATAAGTAGATTTTGCTGTTTGCGTATTATACAAATACAGGACTTTAGGCACCCACATTCTGAAAATTAAGCACAGTTACTGTACGTTGCATATTTATAATGAAAATGCAAGTAAGATGAAGATAAGGTGTTTACCCAAGATAGTTTTTTGCATCAAATGGATAGATAATGAATGCTGTCAAACGTCTTATGTATGTGAAGACAAAGTGGTTTGTCACAATTTTTACAACTTGCAAAATGCCATATAACAATCTTGATAAATTTAATTTACTTATTTTTTATGTTGTTTTTTTAAATTTTTAATTCTATTTTTTAACAAATTCCTACTGAACTGAAGAGGAAGAAGGCAGATTCAAGTCACAGACAACTCAGACACATATCTCAAGAAGTTGGAAGAACTAACTAAGAGGAAAAACATGATCTTTCCCTATTTTTGCCCCTTTTTTACTGTATTTACAATAGGTTTTTGAATATTTCTTTCAGCATTTAAAAAAACATGCCTATATGAGAATGAAAAAATATAAATTTAAAATAAAGTTTAAATGAAATCTGTTTTGAGAAATGTTCATGCTAGAAAAAAAATTAAACAAAACATAAAGAAAAATCAAAACTAAACAAGTCTAGAAAAACAAAAACATCTCCAAAATTCACTAGAACAAGAGTAACTTCGTATAGTTATGCTAGATGGCATTCCTGTGAAATAATTATATATATATTTGTCATAAACCACATTTGATAAACTGTAATTGTGAAGCAAAGAGGATTATTGCAATGATGTAAAATACATTAAAGAAAAGGAAAAATATGCAACATGGGTGTATAAGGAAGAATGACTGGAGGCCTCAATTTCATGTTTTAAAGGGTTAATTTTTTTAATATATCTGTGGCAATAGAAGAGATCTTTCTAAAAGGTATCTATACAACAATAAAAGAACTTTTATTATTGCTTGATACAGCTTAATGATGAACATTACCTGTTTACCACCAGGGTACTTTTGGCAGCAGGTTTTATGTCTAGTTATAAGATTAATGAAAAAAAATATATAATATCAGTGCTTCAGTAAATTGACTATTCCATCTCTTTTCAAAATGACCTACTACATTTTTATGGAAGAGTTCCTTGCTCATCCAACTTTTCATTACTTTTTCCTTTGAATTTATTTAAAGACTGGATTCAGTAAACAAATAACTAATCTAAGACTTTGAGGAACTAGTCTAGGGCTATTCCAAAAATAATATATACCAGTGTTTTGGATAGTAGTTACTGTAACACCTTTATTTACTTTTCCTACAAGTTCTCCTTTTCCCCTATTATTCTAACTGCTACCTAGAGTGAGACAGGTGAAAACACCTCAGGAGGAATTAATCAGCATTCTGACATCATTACAACACTGTTTGATTACTGACATGAATCTCCACTTGCTGCATATTTTACTGCTCATAATCCATAGCACCATCTAACATAGACCATATACATCATGTTCTACCACTTGGCTTCTGCTCTATATTTGGGTTTCCAGGATGGCTGCAGGGAGTCAGAGCTTAATCATTCCTAAAAATTGCTGTATGTCCACTTCTTGCAATTACTCATTTTTTTCAGTCAATCATCCTCCTCTATTTGTGGACTTCTGTATAATATTACATGATTAAATATGGCTAATCCAATTTAGAGAAGTCAGTGTGATGATATTAATGGGTAAAGTGAATGGAACATTGTCAGCAGCACATACCCACAATCTATTAATGCATCCCATTCCATTAATGCAGACATACTGAGAAAGTGTGTTTCTTATATGTGCCCTTAAATTAAATTAATAAGTAAGAAAAGGTGTGTGGAAAAAGAGATTTAAATTCTTTTAGTTTGTCTAGGAAATTAAAATTACAAATCCATCTAACTTTGATACTTTCCTCTCTATCCATTTAGTACTATGCTGCATTAATTTCTCACATCAGGCAAAATTCCAGTTGCTGTTTGCTGGAGTTTAATTATCACTTCATTTTTATGGAAAGGAAGATAATTATAGAAGAGACTTCAAAACAAACTTAGCATGCTAGGCTACATTTTATGTGATGAGCCATATAACCTTCAAATGCTTTCATAATATTTGCACTTAGCCACTATTTTATATGCTAGTTAATAAATTACTAATTTGTCTAGCTCATCTAATTATTTGCAACGGTTTCACATTTGGTAGCAAACATCAGGAAGTATTAAAAATTCATCATTGTGAATTTCAACCATCCATATCAGTCTTTCAGTGAAGAAAGTTGTGGGAGAAAAAAACAATTGCTAATTCCTTAGGAGAGATAATATAGTATCAGCATCATCTCCCAGCCCAGGCTCACTTTATGAACTCAGTGACTCTTCAAAGCAGGCAAAGAGCACTCAGGTCTCCTGAATGGACCTGTGGAAACAAGATTCATTGGGCATAAAAGCTAGTCAAGAACACAGCAGGATCACAAGAGGGATGAGCTGAACAGATGCAAGCTGAGACAGCACAGCTGCAGAGCCTGGGTTGCTGGGAATACATATTGCATCAGCTGTAACACAGGCTCCTGCTATGCAGCTGCTCCTCTGCCATACCAGCCCATCCTCAAAGCAGTTTTTATCTGCTGTAAATGTGTAAAAGTCCTGCTAGTTTTCAGTCAGAGATTGCAGCAACAGAGGGCTGAACTCTGCTGCTGTGCGTTTTCTCCTGCTGCTACAGAAATGAACTGCTTCTGCCTGACCTGAATCTGCAAAATAGGCTGTGTCTTGATGTGGTAATGGTTCTTTGCCTCATGCTGTCATCCTAAATATTTCTGCATTTTTATTGAAAAACAGATATTAATAGAAAATGAGAACAAATACAGCTGCACCCAAATTGGATTTATTACTGGGTCATTTCCTACCTGAATCCTTGTGTTTATTGTAATTTGTCATAAGTAAGAGGAAATTTGTATTTTATCATCCAAAGACAATGTTCCCTGCACATCCCTGACTAACATTTAGCTACACAATTGTTTATAACTGCTAAAAGGACAAAAATAATCTGCAGCTACTTTAAGAATACATATATTAATATGTATTGGTTCCTTCATCAACAATTTCTTATTGTCATAGAATCATTGAACAGTTTGGGATTGAAGGGACCTGCAAACACAAAAGAGCATCTAGTTCCAACCCTTGAGCCACGATATGGATACTTTTCACTGGACCGCATTGCTCAAAGCCTTATCTAGCCTGGCCTTGAACACTTCCAGGCATGGGGCAATTTCTCTGGGCAACATGCACCAGTATCTCGCCACCACCCTCAGTAACCAATTACTTCTTAATGTCTGATCTGAACCTACAATCTCAGTTTAAAGTCATTACCCCTTGTGCTATGACTACACACCCTTGTAAAGCTGTCACCTGCTCTCTTGTTGGCTCCTTTAGGTATTGGAAGGTGGGTTATTATAAGGTCTCCCTGGAGCCCTTTTTTCTCTGTGCTGAAGAGTCCCAGGTCTCTCAGCCTGCCTTCACAGGAGAGGTGCTCCAGCGCTCTGATCAACTTTGTGGCCCTGCTCTAGACTCACTCCAGATGGGGTCATTATGGGATCCCAGAAATAGATTCAATACTCCATGGGGGGCCTCAAGAAAGTGGGGTTGAAGGGCAGAATCACAGTCACCGAGTTGCAGAATAAGCTGAGTTGGAAGGCACCCACAAGGACCATTCAGTCCAACTCCTGGCCCTGCGACACCCCCAAGAGTCACACCATATGCCTGAGAGCATTTTCCAAACACTTTTTGAACTCAGACAGACTTTGTGATGTAACCACCTCCCTAGGGAGGCTCTTCCAGTGCCCAATCACCCTTTGGGTGAAGAATATTTTTCTGATATCTGATCTAAAACTCCCCTGGCACAGCTTCATTCCAAAAGCATGAAGCTGCCTCAACTTGCTTGTCATATTTCTCTTGATGCCACCCATTTATTTTCACACAGGCACAGACGTCATACATCCTAATCACTGGTACAACTTTATGGGAAAAACACATGCAATTTTGCAAACAATATTGTCACAGCTATTTAGTGAAACAACTTCAATAACAGGACCTAGAAAAAGAGTTGTGAAATACTAAACATAAAATTTTATACCATACATTTTTAAAGTACAGTTTATTTTATATTAGAACTAGTGTTTCTGGAGGTATTGTCTTCAGTCTAAATATGGACGTGAAAATTTAAATGCTGTGGAATTGTTAGTGAATATCACAAAAAAAAATTATAAAGACTTTTTGAGTATATAAAGTTTTAATATAGCTAGCTTTTGGTTCAAATATTTTGTTCCACTCCATTCAAGAAATCAGTGGATTAAATTTACCAGAAATGAAAGCACAACCTATCATCATAACTCTTAATCCAAATAAATAACAACAAAATGCTTTAATAAATTTTTCACTTCTTCCTACTTCTTAGAAAAATAGGGGTAATTTTACCTTTCTTTATCTGTTGACAAACTAGCAATCTAGTTCAAGATAGTTATCTTTTTTCTCTAGAAGACTTACAAATTTCTGCATTGAAGACCCATAAATCATCATTACTATCCCAGACAATTACTTAGGCATCGAATACACTGCATATCAAACTGCCTTTTATCAAAGGTTAAAAAAACTGAGAGAGTTATTTGACTTACAAAGGAAAAACAAATTATAGAAATCTATAACTAAGGCATATTACTACCATTCTACTTTTTTTTGTTAAATTTCTTTCTGAAAATTATAATAATTTTGAACAAAGAATGAACTCAAAACTCAGTTTCTTTCTCTAAATGTATCATGCTTTTCCTTTAATATCAGTAGCAACAAAATCTTGGCAATATTTCTTGACTGATTTAGACATTCCCCACCAATCTTGGAATAGAAAGTTATGTCACCATTTTCTGACAAAGAAAATATGAATTATAAATCATAAAAAACAAACACCCAATAATACCTTTGTTGTTATCCATTCCTCCAACAGCATAAAGTGTTCCAACTGTAGATTTTCTGGGCTTAGTTCTTGGACTTTGCATGAGAGTTCTTCTTTCTGGTAAAAGATGATATTTCATGGCTTCCAGAATAAGCTTCTGACATTCTAGGTCATCCTTAAAAAGTGCATGATTTTCCAGGTCAGCCAATATCTGTGAATGAAAATAAGTGAATAAAACATCCTAGAAATTCCTAGAAAAGCAATAATATGCAATGAGAAACAAACACAAATGGATGTCACAAGTCTATTTCTTCATTTGAGAACACACAGTTTTGCAGGGTTTTTTTTTTTCTTGGAACACAGAAAATTAAATAGTTGATTTTTAAAGGATTTTAAGGCTAGTGTTTCACCAGACCTTAAGACTACAGTCTTACCAATCTTTTACTGAAGGCTTTGAAAAAAACTAAATATTGTAGTTGACTTATTTTTAATGGTTTCCAGCACAACACGAAAGAACCCAGAAGGCATCTCTTTGCAGGAGCATCCTTTATTTTTAAAACCAAACAAAAACAATGTTCCCACCTGAAAACCAACAATGCTCGGTTCATATAGGTAAAAGAATATTCTATTGTGATTCCAAAGAAGGAGGCTGCAAGTTGTAAATGTTGTGTTTGATTCACTTGCCTATATGCATGTATCTACCAGCTTTTGAGATGTTGTAAATGACCATGTAAATTTTCAAGATCCCATAGAATTATGCAATCTGGGTTAACCTCACAACTGACCTAGCTCTGAGCAGGAGTTGGACTGAGCTCTCCTGAGGCCTGCTCCCACCTGAATAATTCTCCGATTCTGTGATCTCACTGATGTCAGGCCAGAAGAGTGCAAAGCTGTCCTGGGGTGACGTTATGATGCTTGTATCCCCATTCATCTGTTCTGTGCCTTTAAGACCGGCTCTGAAGAGTGAAAGTTTTGTTTGGGTTTCTCTTATCAGGGACACAGAGACAGGCAGTACATAGGGCTGTTTTCGCTTTTTGCTTTTCGCTTTTGGCTTTTATGCTTTGCTTGCTGTCTGCTCTCGCTTTTGCTTTTGCTTCTGCTTATTAGCTAGTTTAGCTAAACAAATTCCTTCCTGGACTGTTTCTCCTCTCCTGTTTCTGTGACCATCTGAACCTGCTCCGGACTGGGACCTGGGAACATTGAAAGTTTGCACCGTTTGGCTGCAGCAGCTGGCCCAGCGTCGGAGGGACTGAGAACAGAGCAACCACCCTGTGAAAGAGACTTTCTGCTTTTGTCATCTTCCTCAGAGCAGTGTCATCTGGTATTGTTCATTTTGTGTGCTGGGTGTGCTGTGCCTGTTAAATAAACAGGTTCTTTCCACCTCTCTCCAAGGAATTTTTTCCCCGAACCAGTTGGGGGGAGGGGCCGTGTGGGTTCGCTTTCTGGAGGGGCCCTCCTTTGCAGGTTCTCTACCAAATTTGCCCTAAACCAGGACAAAAGCTCATGCAGATTTTGTGCCATATCTGCCAGACCCATATGGGTACATCAGACAACCTAAGACATCCCAATTAGTGCAGGATTTAATTGCATATAACGGCATATCTGTACAGTGCAGTAAATTCCTAGATATCATAGAACATTATCTGGGAGACCAAATAATAGTCAGAGAAGCATCTAAAGGCTAGCAAGCAGAATAATCTCATTTCCAGGAGCGTAAGGATGTCTTCCTACAGACATATAGATGCAATCATATGCAAATTGTTTTGCAGTTGCCTAAATAGAGGAAGCTAGATTCCTTTTAAGAGCTCTCAGCTATTTCATCTGGACTTCAATGGCTGCAGAAGAAGCTTGAATGTCCTTTGTCAATCTGTCAGATTTTGGCAGATAACACATTTTCTGTGACATCTGAAGTATTAACAGCTGGCGCACGTAGACAGCTGTTGTCTGCTTCTGATTTTAGGCATTAGTCATGAAATGAATTGATGGTTGAAAGAAAGGCAATAGATAGATGTTACAGACCCCAGTATCAACACAGGCTGGGGGATGAACAGCCCCAGAGCAGCCCTGCAGAGAAGGGCTTGGGGGTGCTGGTGGGTGAGAGGCTGGACATGACCCAGCTGTGGGCACTCACAGCCCAGAGAGCCAAACGTGTCCTGGGCTGCATCCAGAGCAGTGTGGGCAGCAGGGACAGGGAGGGGATTCTGCCCCTCTGCTCTGCTCTGATCCCACCTGCAGGGCTGCATCAGCTCTGGGGTCCCAGCACAGGACCTGTTGAAGTAAGTCCAGAGGAGAGCCACCAAGATGTTTAGAGGAATGGAACAGCTCTCCCACGAGGAAAGACTGAGAGAATTGGGATTGTTCAGCCTGGAAAAGTCTTTGGAGTGATTTAATTGCAGCCTTCCAGGACCGGAAGTGAATTTACAGGAATGATGAAGAAAGACTCTTTACAAGAGCAGCAGTGACAGGACTAGGGGGAATGGTTTCAAATTAGAAGGGTAGCTTTAAATTAGACATAAGGAGAATTTTTTTCTCTGAGGGTCGTGAGGCACTGGAACCGGTTGTCCAGAGAAATTGCTGATGCCACACCCCTGGAGGTGTAAAAATTCAGGAGTTGGGAGGGAGTGGCTTGTGTCCCCTAACTCGGGGGATGCCTCTTCGGGTCCCCACAGAGGTGTTCAAGGCCAGGCTGAATGGGGCTTTGAGCCACCTGATCTAGTGGAAGGTGCCCTTGGTAGGGAGGCTGGAACAAGATGATCTGCAAGGGTCCTGACAACACAAACCACTCTATGATTCTATGACAAAGGTTTTTGTGTATTTGTGTGTGCCTGTTCTGGTTATTATTCAATTAATATTACTAAATAAGAATATTAAAAGTATGTTTATAAACAGGCGTGATAGGCATATTTCATAACACTAGGTTATTTTTTATCTCATAATGTTAAGATTTTTGGTATATTCTTTTGTGATTTTTCCTTTACAGTGTTCAGCACACTGCTCAGTAGACTAGAAAATCAAAGATCGGAAGACAAATCATGTCCAGATTTTAGGTAGGATGACTGCAAAATGATTTAACACACATTTAGGACTACAGAACCAAACCGAGTACCCTGTCAACATTAACTAAATAGAATACAGGCACAAGAGAGCTAAGAAATCAAATTACCAGTTTTCTCTGAACAAATTTGAGGTAATATTAAGTTACATAGACTTTCTAATGCTTAATGGAATTAATGAAATTGATGACAGAAGTTTTAATGGCAAGCCTATTATATCTGTCAGGATCAAAGTCCAACAATAATATCAGTGATTTCTTTTTAGACCATTACTCCTTTACCCAGAAATGCTTAGGCTCTTAAAGCAAATATTTATCTTTAAAATATCTTAACTGAGTTGCCAGGTGTTTCAAATGAAGAAGAAATAATCTGTGAACACTGTTCTGTCAAAATTCTGAGACTCAATTCTGAGACTTAATTCACCAACCACAAATAAAAGCTGAATCTCTTTTTCTTTCAGGTTAGAAATTCACCTTAAAAATGAATAGAAAATGGAAAAAAAACCAGAAAAAAATTCAAACAAAAATTTAAAATTGGACAGAAACATTTGTTCATGTCCCTTAAAAATAAATTAATCATTCCTTCTATTAAATTTTTTAAAACATGGGCTAAGTTGTGATAAACACTGTATTTCTGAATCTCCTAAAGACTAGAAGTTATGAATAAAAAAAAATTAAATTGAAGCTACTATTTAGAAATCAGAAGTTATATAAAGCTGTTTCGTGTTGTCTAAATTTCAGTAATCTGTGTCAAAGTTTTTCTACTCCATAATTATCTTTCCTGATTATGTCACAACAATCAATATATTTTTATTAAATCAGGATGCACTTGATCAGGAAATTCAGTTAATAAGGATGTTTCCCTGGAAACCATATTATGTTCAGCTTGCTATTCCATGTCTATGACATAATTCATTAAGAGAGAATTGTATCTAATACTAACTGAATATTGCTGGGCTTTGTAATGTGGAAATTCCCAGAGCTGTAGCTTCTCAAAAGACTACAGTATCAGTGCCAGCATAGTTAACTTTACCATTGCTAGAATGTCTCAGACTAGCAATATCTTTAGAATTTTTTGTCACTTTGTGTCATCATGTTTCTCATTTTTTTCCAATTAAAACCTCCAAAAAGTCCTTCCTTAGACATACTTCCAAAGACTTCCAGCTCCATGCCGCAGAGAGCAGGCGTGTTTCAACTCAGTGAAGCACACTCAGTTTGAGATCTGGAGTGTAAAGCATTCAAGAACTGCCAAAAGGAAAATGTCTAATGAGAAAAAAGGAGTAGTTGGGTACTGGTTCAGTGAGCGACTGTGGGTGCACCACAGGACTGCACCGATTGCTGCCTGCCTTGCTCTTACCCTCAGCTGCCTCCTTCCTTCCTTCCTTCCTTCCTTCCTTGGTGAGTAGCTCTGCATTTGTTGCTTCCTGGCAGATCTCCCCCAGCCTCTCTGTTATCCCAGTGATTTCCAGCTATGATTGTGGGAATCTGAATACTTTATTTGAATGACCTTAAGCAAAGTCGCACAAATTCTACATAATCGATCATCTGAGAGATGGAACTGGTCCCTTTCTACCCTGTGTCATCTAAGATGAAATTCAGCCACCACTAGGGAAACAGTTTCCACCTACCTGGAAAGAAAAAGACCACTTTTTTCCTTTACTCCACTCTTGGGAGAGACTATAAGGCATTGGAAGAAGCAAAGAGCTGCCTCACCAAAGATTCTGTAGTGACTTTATACTTCTGAAGAGGCAGAGAACACCCCCTGGTTATTGAGATAAAACTTTCTATCTTGTGAAAAGTGCAAGGCGTGACAATATTCACTCAATCAGGATGACCTAACCTCAGATTCCACCTTGATAGGTGCCTCAGACACAGTAATTGACCAAAAGGGGAGATGATGAAAACACCATCAGATTCCTACCACTAAAATGAAAAACCATGGCTATTTCCTCCAGGACAGATATCAGGGCTATAAAAGTGAACAAATTGAGAAAGTACTCCTTGCGTACCAAAATTAAATACTCAGCACATGCAAAAGTTTTAATCTGTAATCCAAGAGATTGATATTTCTAAAAGAGGGACAGCATCCTTCAAAATTATGCTTTATGTGGTCTTTATCTGCCCATGAGTGTTTATTATGATTTAGAATCTTGAATAGTCCTTAAAAACATATAATTATTCTGTACACCACAGATTAGGATTAAATTTCATACCCAAACATATTAATTTTTTCACAGGCAGAAAGCAACTTCCAGTTGTCTAAAAATTATCCCAGTATCTAGATGCATTTTCTCTCTGAAAAACCCTAAAGAGTTCTGTGCCCTTAGAAACTTACATACCAATGTCACACAGAACAGAGGATTAGAATTATCTTAACAGTATTAATAATTATAACAGAAGAACAAAAAGTTAAAAGTCCTCTAAATGCATTGTGAATAAATGAAATGTGGATTTTCATGGCATATTTCATTTTAAAAAAGGCCACAAGCCTCTTCCTTGATCCAAAATATATCCCAAGTCACTTGACAACCTTGAGTCAGAGAATCACATTACCATATGAAACAAAATCCTGAAGAATTAATGACCTAAAGTTTGCATTTTGAATGTTTTTCAAGAGAGAAGTTAGATTAGCCATCATTGTCCTTTTATGAGTCTTCTTCCACGTACAGATTTGTTACAGCTGGTTATTGTTGATGATCACAGTAATGCTGCTGCTAGGAAAGAATAGAATTCTGAAGTGTAAGGTCATGATTGTTCTTTGTACAGATTAAAATGAAAAGCAAATAAAGGTTTTATATGAGTTTCTGGAATGAATAAAAATGCTGCTTTGAAACTTTCTACAGAAATAGTTGTCAGTATACTTTCAAAGTCTTACCATGCTCAAGCTGCTCAAGATGTTAGGAAATGCTGTGTTTCTATGGACAAAACTCCAATTCGAAGAATTTTTATCTGTCTAAAGCTGCTAGAGGTCATGATTCCTACTTTAAAATATTACCATATGAATACAAGCATTTCTATTGATTAATGTGGTGAAAGGAATAAATTTGCTGACATTTTGTGTTTTCTGACTATAAGATAGTTGAAGGAAATGGCTGTAATGTTATTACAACTGCAAATTTCAATTTAATTAATTGCCATTCTGATTAAAGTTTTATATAAACGTACCCATTTTAAGAAAAATCAGGCTATTTATGTTTCACTGCAAACATGAAAGAAAAAAATAGTCCCCCAAGAAGTGTTACTTCTTTTTTTACATAAGGAATAAACTCTTAGCTAATTCAATTGGATAGCACTTTTTTTGGTATAAAGACTATTGTTTAATGTATTGGAACTTCTTCATTAAAAACCTTTGAATTTATGGGATAGGCATAATAATGACCTAAGCAATTACAGTTGAAAATTTCAGTTGAAAATTTACAGCATGTTTTCTTACCAATTTGATGGTCTTGCCTGGGATGAGGTTATGAAAATTAATCACAGGTACTGGGGAATAGAATTAAAGTATGGTTTGCTTCTTTCAATATCAGATTAATTCTTGCTGTTTCAATATTAACTAAATATTCTGCCTAACATTTATTATTGAAAAGAACAGATTTTAATAAGAGATCATTATGACTGTCTTGACAATGCAAGGTATTAATTTACATGTTTACACTAGAAATGTAAGTGATGGCCAGTAGTAATATTATTAAATATTCAGAAAATTAAAGTAAAAAAAAGTAAAGAAAAGTAAAATCAGCAAGATATTTCAGTCATCAATAATACTTTCAAAAGGAAAAATATACAATAAATCTTATTTTTATACTTACTAAATTAGGTATTCATGAAAAAAATCCTAAGGAAACAGGAGTGAGAAGAGCAGCACATTTGCTCCATTTATGTGAGAAAATATTTGGGACTATTTATTAAGCATTAACATTGTTACAATGTTTAAGAATTATACTCAGAGAACAAGAATAAATTTAAAACCTTTAAAAGTTCAGATTAAAATTTTTAATTGCCATCATAAAAATCATCAAAAACTATGGAAAAATTGAGACAGTTCTGTACACAAAAAAAGCCCTTTGCTTTTCATAACAGAAAGTACAACGTCAAAAATTGCATAATTGTGAATTTACTGCAAAGATACATATCACTTTTTCTTTTAAATTACTAATCTTGAAAGTAAAATGCACTGCAGTCATAGAATTTTCTGCGAATTTTTGCATTCTGATGTATTATCAATAATGTCATTTATTATACAGATCCTCATTTGCAATTAGATTTTATATAAAGAAAATGAAAACATTTAAACCATCCCTCAGGCTGCCCTTTAGGTTTTAAACAATGAAAAAACTATAAAATTTGTTAACATTTTTGGGGACTTCTAAACATAGAGAACACAAGGTCTCAAACTGATCCTGTATGTACCTGAAGTTTCAACTCCATTACTATATTCCATTTGATAAATAGGAACCTTTGCAATATTAATAAACAACCTTTTTGTTTTGCTAGAAATTGAATGTATGGAGCTAAATCCAACATAACCATCTGCTTTACTCACTTGACTTGTAATCAGGAGCCCTATACTGAATTTTTTTAAAAGCTTATTTCTAATTTTTCATTTGAGGTTTTGCTAGCTTTTAAAACAGTAATTTCAATATTTAGTCTTAGAAAAAAAATAATGAAAAATATCTGCTATTAATAATACCTCAAATTTATCACATCTCATTTTGTTTTCTACCATCTTTTCTCAGCTCATTGAACATTCTGGATCTCTTTTAAATTCTGTTTTTTCTTATTCATGTTTAATTAATGATTTCAGTAAAGTTTTTTTAGCTCAGAGATTTCCAGGCATTTTTCTGAAGTACAACAAATATTCAGTATATGAAATTCAATATTTGTCTTGCTTATGGACTGAATTATTCATGATGTGTTAGTCAAGCCAGCTGCTCAACCGACTCAGGAAGAAAGACTATACTAAATCCCTGAGATTTCTGTATTCTTAGAAAAAGATTATTTTCTTCTCAGCAATAAGATGCAGCAGACTAAGGATCTTTGGACCAATTCTTCCTAGAAACATGTGGCTAATCATTTCTTTACAAATAATCTACATCAGGATTTACTGCTTAGACACCACAGACTTTCATTAGTCTCAATGCATGTCTGTGATCTCTGCATGCATGCAGGTGATAATATATTGCATAGAGATCAGTCACATAGCAGTAATAATGATTAGTCTCAGACTGGAATTTTGGAAAAAAGATTCAATTGTGTTTTCTCTTTGAAATCCAAATTCTGACATCTACTAAGCTTGCATTTTTGATGACCATAGTCACTGGCTGAGGAAATGTGTTCAGTATTTATTTGATTTACAATTCTTTTTCCCCAACACATTAAATATTATTTCATATTCAGAAGAAATTTTAAACTGGCTTTCTACCCTTCAGTTATAACCAAGTCCTCCCTATTCCTCCCCCACATCAGGGTACAAAATCCAAACCAAAAAATTGAATATAGCATAGTTGAAGTTTGTTTTCCTTAACTTACCATTAGATTACCCTAAGGAATTTACTAGAGAAACAATCAGCCATGTGCACACACATTCCCTGAGGCTGTACATTTGATACAGAAATAAAGAAATTTACTTTTTCCCCCATTCCTCTCAAATCAACTATGTAATGGAATTGGAACATTCACTGGTAGCATCTGTGGCAAGTAATTAAACTGTGGCATTGAAATCACTTTCACAACATTAATTCTTCTCCAAAGCTTATGGTTTAGCAATCTCATGTATTAAAATCTTCAGCATTGTTATCTATAGGTAAACCCATGTTAACTTTTATGACACTGTTAAAATTTTAACTTCATTTATAAATATGCCCACACTTTTTTGGCACACGTACTGACCTTTGTTGAACTCCTTGTACAACCAGGTCTGTCTTTGAAACTGGTATTAATTTGACCAATTGACTTATCTACTAGATGTATTATTGATTCAAATGTTATTCAGTTTAGGAAAAGAGAAATTGTTTTAAACCCTCCCACCCCAGCTTCTGCCTCCAGTGACATTTTTTAATGACAATTTTATCAACCTATTTCTTTTACAGAGAGGCTGAAATAAGGAGAGCAAAATCTAAGATGCAAGCTTACTACACAATTCTACTGATGCCCAGTTCTACACTTTACTTCATCATTGTATGCTTATTCTCCAGAAAGTTAAGAAAAATATCTTTATTTCAAGATAAATTGCTTCTTAAAGTAAATATTAAGTTTCTAGATAAAGTTAGGTAAGATTAATGTCTTGTAGAGCACCTTGCAGGTTTTCTTCTCTGCTCCTTGAGGAAAAAATTAAGTTCATAATTCTGAAAGTTATGTATATTTTGCCATATTATTAAAATACTACATGAGAAATAAGAAAATGTCAAATTGCATTCAAAAGGTCAAATTTCATTCAAAAGAAAGTGAAACAAAATTAATAAAACCCCAATCAGATTTAAAATAAGAGACAGTATAAAAAACACCCCAACACTAGAAGCAACAAAAAGGTTGGCCTTTGGCAAAATGCTGGCTGGTCTCATTTTGTTTGAAGACAGATGTCTTTAGTTGAAGTTCTTTTGAATTGAATTTTTTTTTTTCCTTCTAAAAGTGATAAATACAAGATTAGGTAAAAACATGACAGATGCTAACAAATGGAATATTAAACATTATTCAGTCAATAACAACTAACAGCCCATATTTGAAAATTACTGGCATTTTATTTTTTTACTGTAGTTACCTCTTAACTGCAGTAAGCTGTAGTCTACCAGAATTGATGTAATATTTATAAAATTCTATTATGAGAATAAGTACAAAGAAATGGAACATAAAAGAAGCATTTTTTTTTTCCATAAATGATGTTCTCCTGATTAAAATATGATCTTTAATATTAGAAGTAGGCAAAAACGATAAGAAAACATCACAGACAGGGGATTGTATTTAATCACCTTTTCCAGACAGTACATTTAATTTTTAAATGTTACAAATGTTGAATAGGAAGAATTCTTTTAAGATATTCACAATCTCTGAAATGTTGATGACTCAACTAAAAAAAACAGAAAAGGAAATGTGTACTATATTGTGCTTGTCTATTATGCTGAATCAATCTAAAGAATAAGAAAGAAAGCAGAAAAGAACACTACACTACAAAAAATAGGGACTTAACATTATGGAAAGTAAGTCCAATCCATTTCTTAGCCCTTCCTTTTTCCTTCCTTCTTTATTTAAGAGTGACAGATTTCAATGACATCAACAGCAATAATGGTATTTGCTTCTAAAACTACCTGTTAACACTTGCTGAAAGCAGTGACTGATCTTTGTCCTAATCACATTCAATAAGTTATATTTGCATGATCTCTGGAGACATGGTTTATGGAACATCAACAATGAGCAATTCATGAGCCTTGCATAGCACTTCCACTCCCCTGTCCACTTTGGGAAGGGGAGGGCAGAGTGGCATCCAGCCAGGAGCAACCCACGACAATATGATTGTCAATCTGACAGTCAGTAAGAAAGAAAAATATATAAACCTGCCAAAAAATGACTACAGATCATATGACCTTGTAAAAACATAAGCAACAGGCAAAACATGTCTGCTCAAAATGGAAGACATCATTTTATGTGAATGTAACTGTAGTATGAATGCAACTCATTTAAGAATGGTGCTATTTCAAAGGTCAAAGAAAGATATCCTCTTATTTGTATGACCAGAGCTTCTAATTGATTATTTAATATAGTCTAATTTATTCATAAATATGTGTTTTCACATGGACACAGTCTATACATTCTAGTGGGGATATGTATAAAACATACTTTAGAAAATTATTTTTCTAAATATTTCACAACACAGAATAGATTTAAGTGGCACAAGTTTGTATTTTATGACTATTTGAAAATGTGATTTAATTAGTGGAAATCCAGTCTTCCACTGAATAAATTTACCCCAAAATATTTAGCAGTGAACCATAAGCTCAGTATATAATGAGAAACTGAATAAAAGGTCAGGTAAGTTGCCTGTGCGTGATATAGAGAAATAGTATTAAAGAATTACGTTGTCACGTTCTTTTATTTGAACAGCACCTTGTGACAGCTTCAAAGCATTTACTGAAACTTTACTGATATTTACTGGTATTTAATAAACTTTACTGATAATAAAATGCATTTGGAAATTAAGGTCACACAAAACTGTGTTCAGCAGTTATCACTTTCACTATTTACAAATGCTAACATGTCATTTATCTACACAAAAAAAAATCCCAGCCATATTGACAAGAATTTTGGACAATTTTAGAACTATCTAAAAGGAAAAAAAAAATCCTTTGGACTGTATCTTGCACACTGCAATGAAGTATCCTCTTTATTCAGGTAAAGTATCAGCTGACAAGCTACATCCACTGCCCAAGAAGCTGCTATGAAAAAGTAAAAAGCTAGCTTTACTGTATGGTGTATATAAGAAAAGTAAAAACACAACAGTTTATCTTGTGTATACTGGCTACACTCAATGTCATTATACAGGCAACTGAAGTTTCAAGCCCAAATTTTTATTGCATTGATAACTTAAGAGAGGAATATGGAGATCATCCTAGAAGCTTGTCAGAAATTCATTTGTTGAGGGCTGGGAACTTATTAATTCTTAAGGTAATTAATTTATCTTTGTTTGCTTGATATTAACATAAATATTTCTTTAAAAATATTGCTTGGCTTAATTGGCTTAAGCCACTTGCACAAAACTAAGCATTTAGCACAAGTTGAGATGCCACAGGGCGTCTTAAGAATACACACAGAGCCAGTAAATATAGTTGTGGATTGTTTCTAGAAAAATTGCTTGGAGCCAGGCAGCATAATAAACCATGGGACTTCTCAAATCAGCACACAGGTTTGCTCCTTTGTGTTGGGAAGTGCACCAGATCTTCATTGCCTATAGTGAGAGGTTAGTAATCTAGCTGATGTGGAGAAGCCTGCACACACAGGTGAACAAGAAACTCACTCATACCTTCAGACTTTTCAGATCCAAGTTATAATCTCCTGGTATGCAATTATTTAGAAATGACTGAAAGAATTTACAAAATGTTGCAGAGGCTGACAAAGTTTACAGACACCCTTAGGATTTACCCCCAACCAGTACGTAGGAACCAACCTTAAAACCTAGAACTCAGGTGTGAGTTCTTATCAGCTACACTTGTTTAGTGACACTGGAGACAGAGAACTGAGGAAGCTTCTCATTTCACACTATCAGTCACTCTGCTCTCAAAGACAAATTTAAAGATTGACTGACATAGAATGATACCCTCCATTTTTGCTAAGCAAAGGAACCTTCAATTGTTTTCTCTAGCTCAATACATGTTGAAAAGGTCAAAACTTAAAGAACCTGTCTGACAACTGCTTGGTTAATTGGGTTTTTTTAGTAGCACAAAGAAATACTTCTTTGCCAAATGCCAGCTGAGTTGTGGAAGGAATTTACAAGTTTACATAATCATGTCAGTTATCTAAGCTAAGATTTAAAGGGTTTCTACTGAATTATTACATGCAAATTCTTATGCACTTTTAAGATAATGTACAGTCAGATGTAATGTGTGATTCTAAGGGGATTTTAGAGGCTCAGTGCTTCTTACAGTTTACCTACAGCATCTCTGTAGAAATAAGAGAGCTCATGTGGATCTGTTCACTTTCTCTCCAGTGGCTTACAGGGTATTTAAGTACTTCATTTTATAAGGACTGCATTGTTTCTGCTCCTGGGCAAGAAATCTAATTTAGATACATATAACAGATTCACTGGATCTGAGCCACAGTGTATTTAATACCCAAAGACTATGCATTATCCTACTGATGTGATTTGCAACCCTCTGAAAATGATATTATTAAAAGTGTTATAGAGGAAAAGACAGTAATATTTCTGCTTTATGCTATTTTTTAACTTTCCTAGTTAAACCAGTGATCTACTGTTACAGGCAGATGCAAATAACAGCCTTAAACCCAGTATACCTGTGGAATACTAATTAGCTTTAACTTTAGCATTTCTAGAAGGAAATATTTGTACTCTTTTCATCATGCACATCCTCACTTACAAACACTAAACATCCTCATCTTTACTGTCATGCTATTCTAGATACTCAGTATTATGTTAACTTCTCTTGCTTGCAAATTTCTTCAGCAGCCCAGGTATAATTAACAACTTCTCACACTCTTAAAAAACACCATAAAAATAATGTTTTGCCCAACAGAAGCTGCACATTCTTGGCTCATGCTGCAGCGTCAACATGAACAGATACATTACACTGTGTACTGACAAAATGCAGAAACCAGGTTTTTGTCTCAGTAAATGAGGTTACATCATTAGTAATCAAAACAGACAGAGGCTCAACTATGCTGCTGCATTGCATTGAATGTTTCACGGTACAGCTTGAGTCAGGGAACAGGTGATTCAAACATAGAATAAATTATTGTCTTTTGGGAAAGATGGAGAGAAAGAAAAGGAGAGTTTAGTGTCATAGATATAATCTCTTCTGTGCTATTTGCCTTCATGGTCAGAAGTTAATGTTTCAGCTTCACCGGCAGACAAGGTTAGACTTTTGTCTACGCACAATTAGTGAGGATTTAGATGAACTGTTTTGCTCCCTGAGGGGTGGGAATGGCAATCACTATATCACATGTCATCAGAGAACTAGGTAAGAACACCTTCAACTGTTCTAATCATACTTTATTGTATACATCTTTCCACAACATAGGTTTTCACTTCTAAGAAAAGGGTTCCTAACTACATTCTACTATAAAAGAATTAAATAAATTCCTATGTATATTTGCATATCCATGCATATGTGTGTGTGTAGTCAACATTCATGCACTAATAGATGCTGTGTGGCACCAGAAAGCAGCTTGGCAGAACAAGAGCCAGCACTGTGCCCTTGCCTCAGAAGGCAGGTGATATCTGGAGGTGCATTACACAAAGTATTGTCAGTAAGTCAAGGAGAATGATTCTTCCCCAAGAGTGAGCACTGGAGAGGCCAAATCAGGAGAGCTGTGTCCAATGCTGGACTCCTCAGTACAAGAGAGACATGAACATACTGCAGAGAATACAATGAAGGCTCACAAAGATGATGAAGGCCCTGGAGCACCTCTCTTATAAAGGAATGTTGAGAGAGCTGGGTCAGCTTATCCCAGAAAAGAGGAGCATTTGAGAAATCTTATTAATGTAAGATTCATAAATACCTGGAGAGAAGGTGCATAAAGGAGAGATGCAGACTTTTTTCAGTGGTGCCTGGAGGATGAGAGTCAATGGGCACAAACTGAAACACAGGAGGCTTCCTCTGAACATCAGGAAACACTTTAGTACTGTTAGGGTGACTGAGCACTGGCAGAATCCTTGGAGTTATTTAAAACTGTTTAGACAGAGTGCTGTGCAAATGGCTCTAGGTTATCTCTGCTTGAGCAGAAGTTTTGGAACAGAGGTTATTCAGAGGTTCCTTCCAACCTCAGGCATTCTGTCTTTTGATTCTGTGATTGTGTATATGTTTATCACATGATGTAAAAAAATACACACACACCCCCCTTTAAATACATTATCTGTAGTATTTCTGTATTGTTTTACATGTGCTAATTTTGTTAGGGTTTTTTAACATTAATGGGTTTTATTTAAAATGCATTCAAAAATTGAAAATTGAGGACAACAGTGGCACCATTCAGGCAAAAAAGTAGTTTCTTATACTGTTTTGAAGAACTGAAAAAAGTCCTCTTAAATACAGTTTTTGCTTGTTTCTTAGTTGGCTTGTTAAGTTGCTCTGTGTAAAAAATGCTATCAAAATTCACAGGAAAAATATTTTATAACCTTGAATTAACAATTCAAAAAATGATCTAAAATACTTCAGCATTAATAAGGTATAAGGATGCCACCACATTTTTACTCTCCCCAAATCCCTTAAGAATAAAAATGAGCATAAATTCTGTTTTCTGTACAGATGAACATTAAATATCTGGAACACCCATTGAAAAGTGTTCTTATTATATTATCTATAAGATTGCCTATTACATATATTATTACCTATTATAATGTGAAATAAGTTCTTATGTTGGCCAAGCCACCAGTCTTTCTGTTTTGACTTGAAGGAAGAGATAAGAACCATTTTAGTTTCGAAGATGGTTCCAAGAAAATCAAAGAAGCAAAAAAGTTTCTATGGCAACGTTGCAGGTTCTATTATTTAATTTTCTGCTTCATGATAGTTTCCTTTCAACAAGTTAACACTGGCTTGCCTTCTCCTAAATTTATCTACTGGATTATGAATTACAATGTTTAATATTGTACTGCTTAAGTCTGACTACATTGCCAATACAATTACTGCAACTTGAGAGTGAAATGAGGTATCATGGAAACTCAGACTATAAATTTAAACCTTCATTTTAAGTGGATCTCAGTACAATCTTTCCAGTCTGTCAATAACTTCTGTAGTCTTTGACTTCCTCTTTTTAAAGTGAACTTAAAAGTAAGGAATGAAAGTAGTTGTTGTTTTTTTTCCCAAAGGTCCAATGATGAGCTGCTAATTTTGACCAGACTTCTTTCCAGAGAAATCTTCAGGTAATTTTCAGTGCAATGAAAATGACAGAGGGTGTTATTTGATACATATTTAAGTATAAACCAAAACAGAGGGGGAAAAAAAAACCAAACCTTTTGGTAATAAAACAAGTAAAATTTCACTTTCAGTTCCCAATAATTTTTTGTTGAAATTCTGTTACGTCTTAATTCTAATTTTGAAAAAGACCTTACTATTTTAGCATTACAGTTGATATATTTATGATGCAGTTCTCAATTACAGAGCAGCACCAGTGTATAAGACTCAATTTCTAGATTAAATTGAACAGAAAGTTCAAGAGAATTGCCAGTATTTTACTGTAAAATATTTATTTCTAAATTTCTTAATAAAGAGTTTTTAAACCCTTTTCTTTTCATGTACCCAGCTCCCTAGTCACCTACCTCCTTGCTACATAAATGCAGCTCAGCAATAGCCAAAACGTGTTACCAGCACTGTGTGAGAGACTGAAATAGTTGGTGGCTTAAACATTGCTAAAATCATTGGAGGACTTTTGCCTACTGTAGAAAACTGCAAAGATCCAGTTGTTCATCTGTGGCCATCAAAACCCACATCTCCCTAAATATGCCTACTAACTGGAATTTGGACTGTGAGGGGAACTTGAGATGAGATAAAGGGGGCACCCCAGAAGTGATGCTGGAAGAAAGATTGGAATGCTGATGGCTCAAACAATCAGGGACAAGCTGCTGATGTGCAAAGTTACCTCCCAGGTGCAGTGGGAGAGCACACCTGACACCTCAGGCTACAGCTGGTGTTGAACCAGGTAAGGACAGAGGCAAATCCTGGGAGGCCACTGCTGCCTCTTTGTCCTTACTCAAGTGACTCAGCTGTGATAACTCCCCTTTGGGGAAGTACTGGGGCATTCACGTGCAGCCTGAAGGTATCAATCTCTGCTGATGGGCCATAATGGGTCTTAAGGGACTCAAATTCATTGCATTACCTCATCCAGCTGAAATTCCCCACTCCAAGAGAGGTACCTGGGCTTTCCTACCTGAACTGAATATAAACCAAATAGCTTTCCTGTGCTGTGGATTTCATTGGGATTTCCTCCATCACCAAATGGTGATCAAATCTGAAGTTGTCACTTTGACTAAGATGGTGACCATCACTTCAACAGACAGCAAAAATTGCCCCAAAGAAGTCTTACCTTGAGGCCTGTGGGTGGTAAGATCTTTCTCATCTTATGCCTTCCTTCTCTTTCTTAAACATTTTCTTAAGTGATATTTTTATGCTTTTATATTGCAACTAGTTATATACCTGTTTTTCTGTGCAATCAAATTGTTCTACAATAAAGCCTAATGTGTGTGTTTAAAAACAACAGTTATTCAGAGTTGTTTCACTCCCCAAGGGATCTATTAACAGGATGGGTTACTCTCACCTTCTGTTTCATCAATAAGTGTAAAATACAGCACATTATCAGCTGTCATGAAGAAAGTTCACTCCAGCCAGGCCCAGTACACTAACTGAAAGGAGAACTGAGTGTATGGAATTATGGAAAAGAATTGCTACTTAGTTCTCTGTGAAAAGGAAAAAAAAAAAGGAACTGAAGCATGGAGATCCAAATGACTGCCAGTGGTCAACTAGGTAACTAGGCTGCAGGCTGCTCACTCACTCAAATCAGGGCTTCTGCCAACACTGGATTTAGTGATCTGGTCTAGCTAATTCAGGAAAACCTTCAATGAAGAAGGTCACTTGGCCTTTAAAAAACTGCTGCATTTGTTCACTGCATTCCAAGTGATTCCTCCCCAAGCCAATGTCCAACCTGAACTGTCCATGCTACAAGTTAGTTTGTCTCTCACACTTTGTGATGTGCTCAGGAATGTGGTTCCATGATCTTACCTTCAGGTCTTAAGCTGCTATTAGCTCATTGCTTAGCATCCTTTTCACTCGTTTGAACAAGCCCACTTCTGCTTCTTCTTTCTAGACATACCATCTTGGTAGCCCACCCCTGAATCTTCTCCAGTTTGTTCCTATGCCTTTCAAATCATGGGGTACAACATTGGAAACAATTGTGTAGGTGCAGCCTCAGCAGCACCAGGTGTTATGGGAAAAATAACCTCATATTGCCTGGTGACAGAATTTTTTGTGTTGTAAAACAATACTGAGTTTTCTTAATTCATACTGTTGACTCATCTCCTCAGCCTTGTATCTGTATAAATCCCATGTGTTTGGGGTTTTTTATTGTTGGTTTGTTTGTTCTGTTTTGTTGGTTTTTCTGAGAATATTTATTATTCTACCTGTTTTTTCTTAGCATGTTTGAAAATCTGCAGTTACTCCTCTTCAGTTTCACAACTCTGCCCTTCTTGTGAATGTATTGGTCCAATCCTCAAGTTTATTGAGATCACCCTGTGTAAAAGGTTGTCACTAATTTTTTCTGATTCTGAACAGCTTTGTTTTTAAACACACAGTGTGTTCAGAAATTGCAGATTATAAACTGAGAGAGTTTTCACAAGCACACAATAACAATGATGTTCTTGTTGTTATTATGGTCATGGTTACATAATTTTAAAAATACCTGAGGTGGAAGGAGTGGTAATCTGATATAAGCAAGCAGCATACTTAGGTCATTGCATCGCCTCTGCATATCATATTTCACCCACATCATTAAGGCATGGAAAATGGTCTCTTCATCAGGAACATTCACATCATCACTGGCAAGAAGTTTATGGAGTTCTTCAGCAGGTAAAAGTAAAAATTCTTGATTTCTTATAACTTCCATTATATTCTCCTGAGAAAAGAAAAATATTTCAGATTCAGTAATACTGCAAGAAAATTAAAACCATGTTAAAGCTAATAAACCAAAGGATTAGTCAATATCTGCCATACCCAGATATGGGTAATGCTTTACCATAACCTCGCAGCTCATGAGAAAAACAAAACAAATTATTAGAGTTCAACAGCTGTAGTTGCAATTCATATATAAATGTATTTCAAAAACAAGATGAGGATTATATGATAATATCATAATTAAAATTGTCAGAATTAGTAAAAGCTATTGTTTGAAAATTTTATAAACTCATTGAGTTTGTATTGTAAGTCTTTACATACTCATAGTATGAGTATGTAATATATATTGTCTTTACATACTCATACTACATTCTCCAGGATATTTTCACTGTCTTTCTTTCACTATTTCTTAAATAACTTGTCAGTCATGTAGTTGTATTATGAATATCTAGATTTCTGTCTACACATATGACAAGGCTGAGGGGACCATCAACATAATGAATTAAAGATTATTTTTTGACATTGTTCAGAACAGATTTTTAATATCTAGTTATCATGCAAATAAATAGTTTACAGCAATTAAGATCTCACAGTATTGAGAACTATTGTACTGTTGCAGTTTAGGAACTGTACTCCCCAGTTCAGTGCCCCCACTGAGACTCTCCAAACCACTGACACTCTTTTGCTCTCCTGCTCTTCTGCTCACCCTTCCACACTGCAGTGGGCTGGAGAGGAAAATTGGAGGCACAACAGGTAAAGCTCACTGGTTGAGATAGGAACAGTTTGCAGGAAACAGCAATGAGGTAAGGAAACAAGGAGTAACAGGAACCATACTAATGACAGATACAAGAAAGGAAACGATTCCCACAGAGCCACAGCCCTCACACCCACTCCCCCCATCCCCAAGAGACAGCACCAGATGGATCCCTCTGTCGCATTTACTTGAGCAGAAAGAACCCCTTCCCCTTGGAAGAGACCTTTCTCCCCCCTTCCATCAACGACATCAGGTTTTACAGACTAACCTCTGTGTCCTAGTTATGCCTCACTCCTGGCTACTTAAAAAAAAAATTGGACAGAATCAGGACAAATAAAAATAGGAATAACTAAAAACCTTTTTAAAAAACTCTATAAACTATATAAAAAACTAAAAACAAACAAAAAACAACAAACAAACCCCCAAAAAAGCGTTGCATTTAGTTGTCTGAATCCTAAGGACTGAATTAAACCCTTCTTGAACTACCTACTCTACATCAACAGGACACAGTAGAATCATAATTCTACAGATATTTTTTCTCAAAATATTTCTTTTAGGGTGTTTTATCTCCATGGAGAAATTGTAAGTGTGTTTTCATATTCTCAATTTATAGACAGAAAGAAACTGAGGTAATTGAAGACTGGAGGTGCAAAAAAAAAAAAAAAAAAAAAAAAAACGAAACTAAATTTTTATGTAAACTGAAAATGTAAAAAGCAGCATTGGGAACATTAAGTTGCAACATCCAATTTATGAAAAATAATAATGAATTTTGTTATGCTGTTTTGGATAGAATTTTTAGGATGAGAAGTGGGAAAGAATGACAAAGCATCAGTCAAGGAGGACTTAAATGTATGAACATCAAAACTGAGCAAAATGGATTATTCCACTGTTACACACTCTAAATTCAGTTTTTAGCATATCAAAATCCAACCAATGTTGCCTGTAATTGCATGATTGTGTCTCAACCAGGGGAAAGACTGACTGGTCATCAAAACTGAAATAGAAGACATTATGACAAATACAAGAAAATAATGTGCAAGACTTAAAACAATAGAAGTATACTCTGACTCTAGTATGTCACATGCTGTCCTTCCCTGACTTATTCAATAGAAGGAAAGTCTTATTTAATTCTCCAAATTCATACTTTTTGAAATGTACTGTTTAAACATATTTATTAAAAATTAACTGCATATTATTTTATATATGACAGTAGAAATTAATATTGCAGACATAGACATGACAAAATCATGAGATAGAAGTTTCTTGAAATTTGTAATGTAATTACAGATAAAATACATAAGCACAGATAGAATAAATTTGACAAAGTTGAAAATGATGTTTATTATTATAACTGTGAATGGTTTGATATGTACAACTTAACTCAATGTGTTGCTTTTTAACTCAACATATATAGGATGCTGACACAACAGAAAATGAAAGATGTATTTGTGGTCATGACCTATACTAACCATGCTGTTATGCTACCTTAACATAATTGATAATTGGATCAAAATATGACTCAATTATTTTTAAAATTGCTACATTAAATGTCAATAGGTCCCTAAAAATGTAGATTTTTCTGGAATGAGGTTTTAAACCATTACCTAGTGATAAAGTTTAAATTGTGTGTCTAGAACATTTTAGAATGGCTTGGAAATGTAAGGGAACTAGTTTGCAGGGAGGCACTTAACCACAAGCTGGCTTAATTGATTTTAATTAAGAAGTCATAAAACTCACAAGATTTCATTGCACTTCTCAATAAAATGATTTATAAGACAAAGTTTAATTAGCCTGGTTCAACTGAAAATAAATCTCATTATAAAAAAAAAAGAAATAACTCTACCTCTTAATGGAACCAACATCAAACTTTGCAATAGCATATTAATCCAAAGACCTAATACTATAGAGGTGAATTATGATGGTGGAACACATTTCATGAACCCACAGAACTTAATTTTATTAAGAATAACATTCCAAGCAGGAGTTTTAACTTCAGAACAATAATTTTAGATTTGATAAGGGTTTCTTTTGGTCATCTTAAATTGTATTTTTTCTGCATACATGCTTAAAGAGAACTTATTCCAGCCTCTGTACTGATTGCAGAATCAAACAAAGTTTTCAGACAAAACATACAAGCTCAAATCGCTTTTTCTAAATATCTGGACTTACATGAATTTCATTCTACGTGGGCATGAGTATATCAGAAAATAAAAATATAGATTATGTTTTATATCTATAATACACCATATATATTATAAATATACCATATGTATTCTTATATATAATATAAATGTAATATATATAATTCTGATTTATATATAGAATCCAGGTTTTTGATCTTCTGAGGTAAAAACTCCCTCCAATTTATTAGCATTTCCTGAACCGACTAATGAATTTTAAATCTTCCTAGATAATGTTTTAACTCCTTCAGGTTAATTTCATCTGGAGCAGCAAAGCATATTTCAATGGCTAGCTGTTCTACCACAATAATTTCTCATATGCTAATTGTGAAAAAATATCCATCTTTTTTTTTTTTTTTTTTACTATGACTAGTCTTTTTTGCACTTTAGGAAATAGCCTTCAACAGAAATATGTGATATCTTTTCAGGATACATTAAATAAATTTTAAATTCTCCTGAGATTAGATGCAAGATAGGAATTGAGGTACACAGTTATGCAATCACAGATTCAATACAGCTGGAAAGACTTAAGATCATCCAGTTCAGTCATTAATGTAACACTGGCATCTTGCCACTAAACTATGTCCCAGGTACTGAATCTAGATGTTTTTTGAATACTTCCAGGGATAGTGATTCCACACTATGATCACCCTTTCAGTGAAGAAATTTCTCCTAATATCCAATGGCATTGTTCCTTGGCACAAGTGGAGGCCATTTCCTCTCATCCTGCTCTGGTGAAGTGCTTTCAGGAATGCCTAGGGCCTCATGAGAAGGTAAACCTTTATTATGGGAACAGGGTACTGAACCTTTAAGCATGCCAAAGATTATGTGACAGAGTTGGATGAGCGTCCAGGACCTGTAATTTTGACTCTAATACTTTCAGAGGCTTTGTGGATCGGTCTTCACCATCTCATAAGTCTTATAAGATGCACTGGATCTGCTCTGCATGCATCATTCACGTAGCCTTTCCATGTTTTAATTAAGTGGAGTAGTAGATTGCTATTTTTAATTCAGAAATCTAACTTAGAGTAGAAAGTATGACAGTCTCTGAACCCACCTGGACAAAGCTGTGTCACTTGATTGCTCTTCCACTTTCTAAAAATGACCATGCAGTAAGCACTGCTGTGGGGCTATAGCATTTCAATGGCAGAGCTGCTTCACTTTTAAACCTTTTTAGCAGTACACAAGGTTAGCCTTAAATAAGCATGAAATATTAGAACAGCCGGGCCATGTAAACAAAACATATTGATGTTTAATGGTAGATAGGCAAGCGCCCAAGTATCTAGCAGATTGTGCATCATAGGAACATTAAGGCGCTAATAAAATTAACTATTACCAAATGGAATTTAACACCATATATCTTTATAATGATGACACCAACACAATTAAATTAGATTTTTTTTTTAATCTTAACTTGTAATGATTATTATTCCACATGTAATCAAATTATCTTGCAAAAGCTAGTTTTCATTGATGGTTATGTCATTGATTTCACTAATCAGCATGTATCAGTTATAATTAAGAACCTGAAAAATGTTAAATCATTTCATTTGTTGACAAAGAATGTCATATTCTGAGAGCGCTATTCAGAACCTGCTGCATCAGAGTTACCAAGTAAAATGCTTAGCTGGTGTTTTGGGTTTGGATGTAGGGGTGTTATTTAAAATGCTTTATATTTTTGTGATGTGGATGCTGTGGCCTTAACAATTAAAAAATTAAAATCACATAAACTCATGCCAAAAAAAAAAAATCCATATACTAGGCTTTCATTTATTTCATACCAAATGTCTATAATATTTTAAGCTCATACTACTTTCAGTTTAGAACTTAAGTTTTCATGAGAATATTTAAATAAATGAATAAATAGTGCATCTGATTTTAATATTAAATCATACTGGCAGTATACCTTCTGAAGTGATAAGACATGAAAGAAAATTTTGATTTTGGTCAATTCCCAAATTATTTCAGTCTGGAATTATTGCTGCTGTGCTACACTGAATTCTCTTGTTCTTATGCCACATTTTCTGTATCACGTGTGTTTCATATAAGACTACACCTCCTTTACAATATTGTGTAACTTCTTCCTAAGGTGAATGGACTTTTCAGTCCATTATGAACTCCCATTAGACAAAGGACCAGAACTTATTAGTATGTTTATGGTCTGGGTCTCTAGCCAAATCCCAGATTCCATCTGGAAACCTGAACCTGGGATCCTGAATCTCTAACCAAATCTCGGACTTCATCTGAGAGTGAGCTCCATCTGAGCTATGTAATCCAAAGAGCTATGTTTCTTCCAGCACCAGATGCCAGCCTGGTATCACCACTACAAAAGGGGTATTAAGGCTGAGTTTGTTCAAAGGACAGTGGAAAGAGATCTGATGTATCTGTGTAACCTCCTCCTTCAACTCTGCCAGTGGAAGAGAGATAACCAAGTGCTGCATTTGGGGAGAGGAGACAGCAAGTTAAGGATAGAAGAGACTGTGACTATGGGTGCAATCTCATACAGCATACTGAAATCTTAGTATGAGACTTCTAGATAACTAAGTTAGACTTTCACAATCTAAAAAATTTCTTTTTTACTTGCATCTTTTGATTTAATTAAAAAATTAATAATAGTAGAGTGTAGGGTATGAGGCTGCAGAATTAGCCATATTATAGTCTAATTCATTGTGAATATGAGATGGCATTCTGGGATTTCACACTCTAAGGATAGCTCACAATCAGTTGCTCATAGACATTACCTGATATGCTGGTTTATTATGATAAACTGTCTGAAACTTTCAAGCTATGTCAGAATGATTAACATTTTTTTCCTGTATTAGTGAAGGATATTGTCTCACACCATGCATATATTCTTTTTCACATCAAAGAAGATTCAAGAAGCTTAAACCTGTACACAAAACAGGCACAATTTGCTAGATGGATGAGGACATGTACACATCTTGCTCCCCCTGACCTAAAAAATCTTCCAACACTATCCTGGAAGGTCCTGCATCCTACAAATCCTGGAACTTCTTGGGATTAGGTATTTATGTATGCATGACATTTTCTTCTTACCATGGCATCTAGGAAAACCAACACTCTAGCAGCCTGTAAATCTATAAATCTATTCATTATTAATTACTTCATCCTTTCTTTCTTTCTTTCTTTCTTTCTTTCTTTCTTTCTTTCTTTCTTTCTTCTTCTTTCTTTCTTTCTTTCTTTCTTTCTTTCTTTCTTTCTTTCTTTCTTTCTTTCTTTCTTTCTTTCTTTCTTTCTTTCTTTCTTTCTTTCTTTCTTTCTTTCTTTCTTTCTTTCTTCCTTCCTTCCCTTCCTTCCTTCCTTCCTTCCTTCCTTCCTTCCTTCCTTCCTTCCTTCCTTCCTTCCTTCCTTCCTTCCTTCCTTCCTTCCTTCCTCCTTCCTTCCTTCCTTCCTTCCTTCCTTCCTTCCTTCCTTCCTTCTTCTTCCTTCTTCTTCCTTCTTTCTTTCCTTCTTCTTTCCTTCTTTCTTCTTCTTTCTTCTTTCTTTCTTTCTTTCTTTCTTTCTTTCTTTCTTTCTTTCTTTCTTTCTTTCTTTCTTTCTTTCTTTCTTTCTTTCTTTCTTTCTTTCTTTCTTTCTTTCTTTCTTTCTTTCTTTCTTTCTTTCTTTCTTTCTTTCTTTCTTTTTCTTTCTTTCTTTCTTTCTTTCTTTCTTTCTTTCTTTCTTTCTTTCTTTCTTTCTTTCTCTTTCTTTCTTTCTTTCTTTCTTTCTTTCTTTCTTTCTTTCTTTCTTTCTTTCTTTCTTTCTTTCTTTCTTTCTTTCTTTCTTTCTTTCTTTCTTTCTTTCTTTCTTTCTTTCTTTCTTTCTTTCTTTCTTTCTTTCTTTCTTTCTTTCTTTCTTTCTTTCTTTCTTTCTTTCTTTCTTTCTTTCTTCTTTCTTTCTTTCTTTCTTTCTTTTCTTTTTTGGGGGTCTTTATAATTGCTTGTTTACCTTTCCAAAATAAAGTTAATAGAATGAGAGAGCACAGCTTGGGGACCTAAAATACCTAAAAAAATACTGATAGCAAGAGGCAGATCCATCAGGTCAATGCACTGCTCTGAGGTTGGTGCAAGCAGAAAAACCTAGAGGTTGTAGCCCCCAGGTGATGGGATGATCTACTCAACACTTTTTTTAATTGACATCTGATGAGTCTACTAACACCTTTGGCCCAGTGCCAGGGATTTGACATCAAGTGAAACCTGTTGGGATGAGTGCTGTGACTGGAGTGCCCTGTTGGATGGTTCCAAGGCTCTGCAGGAGTGAAAGGCAGAGCAGAAGAGACAGAGTCGTGACACTGTGTGCAACAGAAGGGTTAGAATGTATGGAGCTCACAGCTGGCCATAGCACAGTTGAAAGCCTCTAGGGGAGAATCAAGGGGAAAACAGATACTTCAGATGTCACCATAGGAGTTTATTACAGACCTCCTAGCCAGGATGATGATGCTGATGGATTTTCCTTTGAGAACTTAAGGACATTTCCAAGTCAACTACCCTAGACTTCAACTTGCCACAACTAACTGGGTGCATCACACAGCTGGTATAACCCAGGCAAGAAGGTTCCTAAAATGCCTGGATGAGAACTTTATGGAACCGGTCCTAGGAAGCTTACTTGAAAAGATGTCATCTTTGACATCAGACTGATGACCTGTTTCTAGTAGGGGTCCACACAGCTCCATCTTAGGCCATGTGCTCTTCCACTTCTTCAGAAATTACTTGGACACTGGACTGGGAGGGACATTAAGCAAGGTCACAGATGATACAAAACTGGGAGGAGCTCTTGACTCCCTCAAAGGCAGAGAAGCCCTGCAGAGAGACTTTGACAAGTCAGAGGACTGGGCAATCACCAATTGCATGAAGTTCAACAAGAGGAAGTGCCTGTTCCTCGGATGGGGTAACTCTGGATGTACAGACAGACAGACAGGGGAATTAGAAGCTGCAGAGCAGTGACATGGAAAGGACCTGGGGCTCCTGGTCAATGGCAAGTTGAATGTCAGCAGTGCCCTGACAGCCAGGAGGGCAAACCCTGGGGTGCATCAGGCACAGCATTGCCAGCCAGGCAAGGGAGGGGATTGTCCCTCTCTGCTCTGCACTGGGGTGGCCTCACCTCAAGTGCTGATGACAGTTTTGGGCATCACAATATAAGATACTGTAAGCTGTTAGAGAGCATCCAGAGGAGGATAATAATGATGGTGACTGGGGGAAAGGCTGTATGAGGACTGGCTGAGGTCACTTGGTCTGTTCAGCCTGGAGAAGACTGAGAGGAGACATCATTGCAGTTACAACTTCCCCATGAATGGAAGAGGAGGGGCTAGCACTGATGTGGTGCCGGTGACAGGACCTGAAGGAACAGCCAGAAATTGCATTGGGGAGGTTTAGGTTGGAGAGTAGGAAAAGATCCTCCACCTAGATGGTGTTTAGGCAGTGAACAGGCTCCCCAGGGTAATGGTGAAAACACTAAACCTGACAGAGTTCAAGAAGCTCTTAGGTACATGTTGTGACTCTTGGGAACTGTCCTATGCAGTTGTACTAAATGATCCCTGAGATCCCCTTTCAACTTAACATATTCTATGATTCTGTTCTCTGACTTGAATTGGCCCAGATTGATTTATTTGTCATCAGAAAGGTTCACAGCACAATTTCAAGAAAATAGCAGAAGAGATCAGTACTGTGAATCATCCAGAGACACTTGGGATTTAAAAGGCTGCAAGTAGCAAAAATACAGAATCACAGCGCAAATTGTCACAATGATGCAGTATTGTATAGTCTGGGTA